>NC_059128.1:184195540-184497915 GCF_020740605.2 Lemur catta | reverse complement strand
AAACTGGATCCCTATCTCTCACTATATATATATAAAAATTAACTCAAGATGGATTAAAGACTTACATATAAGCCCTGAAACCACAAAAATTTAGAAGAAATTGTTGGAAATACTCTTCTAGATATTTGGCCAAGGTTAAGAATTTATGAGTAAGACCCTAAATGCAAATACAGCAACAACAAAAGCAAATAAATAGAACTTAATTAAACCAAAAGTTTCTGCACAGGAAAGACAAGAATCAACAGAGTAAATAGGTAACCTACAGAGTGAGAGAAAATATTTACAAATTATATATCTGACAAAGGGCAAATAGAATCTACAAAAAACTCAAATAAACCAGCAAGAAAAATACAACCTCATAAAAGAGTGTACAATTTACATGAATAGACACTTTTCAAAAAAAGATAGACAAATGGCCAACAAATGTATGAAAAAAATCACTAATTATAAGGGAAATGCAAATTAAAACCACAATGAGATACTACCTTACCCCTGTCAGAATCTCCATTATTAAAAAGTAAAAAAAAAAACAAAAAAACAAAAAAACAGTGATGTTGGTGAAGTTGTGGCGAAAAGAGAATGCTTATACAATGTTGGTGGGAATGTAAACATGTACAACTGCTGTGGAAAACAGTATGGAGACTCCTCAAGGAACTAAAAGTAGACCCACCATTCACTGTAGCAATCCCTGGGTATCTACTGGGTATCTACTAAAAGGAAAAGAAATCACTTTATAAAAAAAGAAACGTGTACCTGAATGTTTATTGCAGCACAATGCACAACTGCAAAGATATGGAATCAACCTAAGTGCCCATCGATTCATGAGTGGATAAAGAAAATGTGGTATGTATATACCATGGAGTACTACTCAGCCATAAAAAGTAATGAAATAATGTCTTTTGCAGCAACTTGGATGGAACTGGAGATCATTATCCTAAGTGAAGAATCTCAGGAATAGAAAAGCAGATACCATATGTTCTCACTTTTAAGTGGGAGCTAAATGAAGTGTATATATGGTCATAAAGAGCAGTAATGGACATTGGAAACCAAGAACTGGAGAGGGTGGAAGGGTGGTGAGGTATTAAAAGCTACCTATTGGGTACAATGTACACTGTTTTGGTGATGGGTACACTGAAAGCCCTGACTTCAGCATTACACAATTTATCCGCATAAGAATAAAACACTTGTACCCCCTAAAGTTTTTTAAATAAAAACTATATTCCTATGAATAAATGCAAGAGGCAATGAAAGTATGCTAAAACAAAGGGACTTATTTGGTTTTTCTTTTTTGTTTTAGAGAATTCATTAAATTAATCTCACTTGGAAAAAATAAAATATTTTGATTAAAAGTCTTAGAAGAATTTCATTCATTTATCCCAATATTCCCCATGGACTCTTGGGCTTAATGACCAACAATGCAGTAATTAAGTATTACTCAAGTGTCACATGAAAGCGAAATATTTTGCTTTCAACTAGAAAGCAATTTATAACTCAGTCAGATGTGGGTGTACATGCCTATGCAAGCTTCTGTAAAGAGAAGAGAGACAGATTGTAGAGAATTTAGATTCCTTTGCCAAATTAATGTCATTAAGTCCACTTATAAGAAGAAAATATGAAGTGCCTGGAGGTGTTATGCTCAGCTGGTCACAGGAGAGTGCTAGAAGACCATTAAATTACCTGCCCTAAAATAGCTGAATGAAATCATGTGCTGGAGAATGACTTAATGTGCTTGGGAGAGCTTTTCCTTGCAGAGTTGATTGAAAGAAGTAACAGCACATGCTGGTAGAAATTATAGTAGAATACCAAATCTACTTCATAATATCTCCAGATGTTAAGAACAGAATGATAAAGTGTGCTATAATTATTTTAATCTTGGCAGTGCTATTATAAAAGATTTCAATTTTGTCATATTACCCTCTGCATTTTAAAATTCTCTTTCAGCTTACCGTTTCTACCAATTGTTCTACATTCTTTGCAGGTAGCATCCTTTTGGGCCAGTGAGAATGCAGTATGTGGCCAAGACTGCATTTAATGACCTTGTTCTTCCTTGAAATAAAAGTGAAACATCAGAGGTGTGACTCTGGGTCCTTGGTAATACTTGGCTGTCATATGTTTATTTTATAGAATTTCAATAACTGTATACATCACAATTCATTTTTATAACTTAGATGAATGATATATGATTTCTATTTTCTAGCCAAAAGCACTAAATCACCTCAGAATCCAAAGGAATTCATGTTAGCGACTGTAAGAACTGCAAGCCAGATTTTCAGACTTCTAGATTCTGCTGGTGAAAATAATACTCCATCCAATTTAATCATCAGTTTCATAAGGATCATTGTCTGATAACAAATTCACACTTGAGAGTGCTGAGTAACATTATCATTCATGATAGTTTACTAAGCACAGGGAACCATTGGAAAGATGCTGACAATTATATTAATATAAGGCTCTTATGGAAATTTTGAGATATTAAGGGAAGCTATACATACATTCCCCAGAGAAACACAAATAAATACAGCACTTTACATACAATTTCAAGAGGGTAGGTTACAGGCCTCAGAGCAAGATCTTCAGCTAGAAGAATGCTTAGTGCCCCTATGACACATGGATTGGGGTGGTCTGGTGCAGTTTTACAGAATTCTGGGTTCACAACAAGGCTGAGCCATGGCTTCCTTTCTCCAATGCCTATGAGAGATCATCTCAACATATTAATAATATCACTCCTATTAGACTTTATGTATTTGCAGTGAAAAATACTAAACATACTCTAATATTTAAGAGACTTATAATCAAATGTAAGAGTAACTAAATTTGTGAGCATGCCCATCGAGAAAGATTTTCAGTAAATTCAGCGATAAACTAAAAAACTTGTTAAGTGAATTTGTTCTCCTAATCATCTGTGTTGTACTGTATAAAAGAGCCTGAAGTAAGATTATGAATACTACATAGTCGTTAATATTTACCTGGCAGTACTCCTCAAAGACTCAACACCTAGAAACATTTTTATCAGTGGGAAAGAAGTATTTATTGAACTATTAACTTTTATGCTCTAAGCATAGCTGAGAAGCACTGGAATATGAGACATGAAGGACACATGCAAGCTGGTACAAACAGTATCTTGGTGATAAATCGTGTGGAAAATACATCAGTGCCTGGTAGGGCCTTGCAAATGTTTTGTTCCTGCATGGGAGTCTTGGGACTACATAGCCCAAAACTGACTTTTCATCAACCCAGGGAGATAAGGGCTCAGAATTACATTTGTAGATTTGAAAAAAGAATTATTTTTTTCCCCATGCACACCTGAATTTCTGTCAAGGCAGGTTTAACTTTTCTTATTACTCTGTGTACCTCTATGTTTGACTAACCTGACTAACCTGTGCCATCATCCACACAAGGTGCAAGTAGCTTATAGGGCTCTAGAAGAGGAATAATCCTATTTTTTACTGTTTCAGCATCCAAAAATAGCATCCAAAGATTACTTCTTGCAAAATACTCCACTGTTCTATTCATTTCATAAGGGAGTAATGTCAGAGTAACAGGAAACTCTAGTAAGAGATACTGCAAATCAAGAAATAGATCAGGAGATAAGGATATGAGGATGGATCTTCTAATCCTGTTGTGAAGGAAAGGGTAAGAAACTCCCCTTCTCAGGCTGGGCACACCTTCATCTGCTTCTCTTCAAGGGGCAGTGGCACTAAATTCTCACTTGAGAGGGTGCAGACCAGATATAGAACAGCATGATGCTTAAACTGGCTCTTGCACTCTCTCCCAGACCTAGTACCTCATGGGGCCCACTGCAGCCCTCAGCTCTTGCTACTGAGGACCCCAACCTACTCTGACTGCTCCTGAAATGGCCAAAACTCTGAAATTATTTTTTACTCACCCCTAATCATCCCCTAACTCGGCACCCCACCTATCACCAAAATTCGAATTTCCTCAGGGAATCTTATCTAGGTTAAGAAAGAAAGATAAAGAAACCAATCTATGGTTTGAGAATGGCTCCCAAGGGTATCTGGTGAACAAAAGGCATCTTTTATTACTTTTATTTCAGGAAATGAAGGATACTCTGGAGGGACGGAGTGTGAAAATAGGTTGTTATAGGTTAACTATCCAAGACTTTACCTTTGGACATTAACATAAATCTGTTCTACAAAATCTCCTACAACTTACCTTCTCCACTTAGCTCAGAGAAGACATTGGCAAGCCGTGGTTTTTTCCCCTCTTTTCCTTCCCAGGAAGGCCTTACCTCAGTGGAACATCCTAAGAGGCACAGCTTAAAGAAAAAAAAAATTTTTGGAAAGGTCATTCAGGAATCTTCTGACACACTTCAAAGTAGCCTCTTTTTTATTTGGTTCTCTTCATTTCTGCAAGATTAGGTGAATAAATTGTTTTTGCAAAGTAAAAGACTTTTAGTCATTTCAATCAGATGTTTGCCATTGATTTCAAATTACTATAGAACAAAATATAATTATATATTTTAAACATATAAAACAAATATGAAAAAATGAACTTTAAGTTTCTTTGGTTGCAATACTGTGATTTCTTTACATAATCATGTCTCCATTTGCTTACATTGAATGGGTTCCCAATCATAGCCTCAAAAATTTAAAGCAGCCACAGATTGCGATTCCAAGGCCATCTTTAAGTTAACTATTTGGAACTCAGCAGACATCTTCCTGCGGAAATGGCGTTTAAGTGGAGAGAACTCCCTACGTGCTCTGAATCACTTCACAGTGAGTGTTCAGGGCTTAAGGGGAGGATTAAGGACATGGGCCAGGTGACTGGTAGGAAATACAAGAGGTCTAAGGAATACAGGACGCAACTTCAGATTTGGCCCTTAGGGATTACTTAGCATAATAAAAGCCCAAAGTATGTAGGATAGGACAAGCTTGAGTTCACAGTGAATGGGGTACATGGGTTTGGTAAGACCCTAGAATTCTGTAGACACATGGTATAGCAGAGTGTAAAAACCCCATGTGCTTGTGAACAGAGAACATACTTGCAATCTGGTTTTTGTAAACTAGAGGCCAGGATAGTATCAGTTTTGGGGGTCAGGCTGAACCCAGATCCTTGAACAAAGAGTCTGAACAAAGCATTGCTGATAAAATGTGAAACGGATGGGGCCCAGGATTTTTTCATAACAAACTCAACACCCAAATGTAATGTGGAAGGTACATTACAGCTGGGTACAGTGCCATATTTCTAGTAGATGAAATGGACTTATTGACAACACACAGAAACAATCACTTACACCTGTGAGCGAAGCCTCTGCAAAGGCTTATATTGATTGGTACATTCATCTTGTTGTCTAGTTTTTGCTGAAACACAAATTTGTTAAAAACTAATTCACAGACTAAATTACATATATCATAACTGACTACAAACTTTTAAAATAAAAATAAGTGTACTTTAAGTTGGTTTAGTTTTACAAGAGGAAGTAAATGAACATTTATTATAGCAAAGGTATATTTGGACTCTTCAAAAGTTACTCTTACCTGAGTAATGGAACAATAACTCTTCACAATGATTTTGTAGTGTAATGAGTTCTAAAAGAGATTTTACTTTAATGGTTTTTCATTTTCTGTAACATATTGCATGTTTTGAGGTATCAGTCACTTAATGCTGAATATAGCTTTTAAGAGATCAGAATTCCATTAAAATCCTAATTAACTTCATGCAGACTTAACAGAATTGTTTCCTTCCTTTGGAAAATAAGCCTTTGTTATTGATTGAGGACCTACTTGCTCTCTGTTTCTCTTATTGGACAAGAATACTTTATTTTTGATAGCCTAATGAAATGTCTATTGTTGTTTTTCTAGTTTTTATGTGTTGCACTGTGTCCCCCTAAAAAGGGTTGTGGAAGTCCTAACCCCAAGTACCTCAGAATGTGATCTTGTTTGAAAATAGGGTCTTTGCAGGTGTGATCAAGATGAGGTCATTAGGATGGGCCCTCTTCTGGTATGACTAGTGTCCTTATTTTAAAAAAGGGGGTGCAGGGCGAATTAGGACAGAAACATAAACATGTCCAGAGGGAAAAAGAATGTGAAGATACACAGAGAGAACCTCACATGAAGACAGAGGATGGGAGTGATACATCTACCAGTCAAGGGACCCCAAAGATAGCTGGCGAACCACCAGGAGCCAGGAAGAGATGATAACGATTCCCCCATGGGTTTCAGAGGGAGAACAATCTTGGCAACACCTTGATTTTGGACATCTACCCTCCAGACAATAGATTAGATTTGAGTTATTTTAAGGCACCCAGTTTGTGGTACTTTGTTAGGGCATTCCTAGGAAACTAATGCACTATTCAAGCTGAGATGTTTTTGTCAACTGAAAGAATGTCTTTGTATACTTTTTTTAGCGAAGGCATCACCTCCAAAAATGCATTTACTTCTAGAGAGGAATCCAGACACAACATTCAGCTGTGAGCTGTTACCTCCTCTCCCTCTGCCTTTCTGACATTTTCCCAACAGAGCTGCATACAAGCAAATTACCAGGAAGGATCACAAAACAAACAAAACTAGGTTACCTATGGCAAACTTAAAATAATCTTGAAGGATAAACATTTAATTCTTCAGAAGTCCTTAAGAAACACTTTGTGTAAGGTACCAAATGGATAATACTCTATAATAATTGTGAAGAGGAAATATACTTAACCTCAAAAAAGTAAGTTTATAGTTTTAAAAGTAAATAGGATAGGGATGATCAAACGGTATTTTAGCCTTATCTATAATGTTTTGTTTTTCCACATAGAAATATATTCATGTTTTATTGTATAATTTAAAAATATTTAGAAATATTGACTGGGACCTTCAGCTTTGTTGATAATTATAATTTGTCACATTTATATAAAGATTAATCCAAGAGAACATTCTGTTAGCAGATTGGTTATATAAACTTATCTGTTAATTGACGAAGGAAGAAGGAAGCAAAATGTTCTCCAAGTTATCTTTATGTATTTAAGAGAATATCAAAGCTATGTGAATTATCTTCTTGCCAACTAAGTATGTCAATTTTGAGCTTTCCAGTCCTTGTCTCCTTATTTGAGAGATAGGTGGACTTCGTCAGTGTTCGCCACCAACTTCCATGTTGCTTTTCCTCCACGCTGGGCCTGAATAACATTGGAAGACATGTAAATAGATTGGGATGGAAAGGACCTGTTCCCCATGAAGCAGGACCAGGATTATGTTTAGAAGACAGCTTCCTGGTATGTTTCCATAAATTTCCCGACACCCACAGCCCTCACTATACCATAGATTAGGGACCAGGGCTTCCTGTCAAGTCTGATAAGTATGGTGACCAGGCTTACAAAAGCTCCTGCACAGCCCCACAGTTCCCTGTGATTCCTGAACCATATTTCTGTGCCGTTAGGTTCAGTTGGGGGCACTGTCGCTGCAGGCCTGGGGCTGTGGGGTGGGATTAAGAAGAGTGAGGTATATGCTTAAGTGTATTAAAACCACATATCTGTCTGTCTCTCTTTCCTTTCCCTTTGCTTTTTTCTTCTTTCTGCCTGTAGAATAAAGCCTGAAGTCTCCATACAGCAAACCAGGGAAGGTAAAAAGGGTAAAGGAATAAGGATCAGGACTGGATCAGATCCTTGATCACTGGAACAGGTCAGGAAGGGGATGAAGACTGCACTGGGTGCAAAGTTTACCACTGGTGGAGACCCTGGGGCATCAGGGCATGAGGAAGTGAGAGCATAGACACACTAAGCACAATGCAAGAAAGCAGTTGGCACCTAGTAGGGGGTAAAGGGTCCTAGCAGATGGGTAGAACCCAGGGTTAAGTAAGCTCAGGGCAGGAGCTGCTGGTCATTGCCCAGGTGTCTATTCACAGGGAATTAGGTTCCAGGCACCAAATATGGTTTAGGGACACAGTTTCATGCTGTGGGAAGGAGCACTGCAGTACAAGGAAGAGAGAATGACAGGAACCTGGGAGCAGGAATCAGATAAGAAGCTCACTTCTGAGAATAAGTCTTAAGGTACAGGAAGCGTTGTAATTCAGGGAACAACACAAGTAATCCTCGGGGAGGTATTTCACTCTGAATCTGAATCTTGTCCGCAGCAGAGAGTCTGGGAGCCATCAGCCTTGAAACTCACATGCCACTGGGTCAAGGACTGCAGTGAGTGCTACACCTCCCCAGACTGGAGATGAAAAGACTGAGGTGGCAAGAATACCTCACCCATGACTGGCTCACCACAGAAATCAGGATGAGGTGGAGCTTACAGAGAGATGGCACTAATTGAAGAGTTAGGAAAATAGGAACATAGGCAACAGTGTTAGTTTAGAGAGTGATACTACATTTAGAAGATTTTTCCAGAGTATGGTTTAAAAAAAAAACTATTGAATAAAGTTTTAATTCTTAAAGTTTTCTCGTATTATGGCATTCATAAAACTTCTGTCCAATATGCACCATCTTATGCATTATAAAGTATAATGTTGGGACTTTGCCACATCCATCCTTCCCAGTTTATAATTCTTGGTTTGTAGTATACTACCACCTAAATTTCCACATTTCACTATCTTAGATAATGCTTTTAAAATTCTGATGTTTGGTAGTATATTTGGCCTTTCATCTGAGCTTTCTACAGGAATATTAAAATGGCTATTTCCAATATCAGTATCATCACCATTCTAGACTCAGTCTCTACATTACTCTGAAAGTTGCAACTTTTTTAAACAAGGAAGGGCTTTTTTGTTATCATTCTTTTAAAAAGGATTTTGGCCTAATAAAATATTGGTTAAAATGATAATCTAAACAACATCTGCTTTGCTTGAATTATTTCTACACCAAAAAATTTTATCAGTCAACACTTTTTTCTCAAATACTCACGTAACTTTCCTAGACAAAAATGACAGACTATGCCCATGAAAAACTTTGTGTCTCTATGGTGTTGGAAACCAGTTATCTATGACTGCATCTCTTCTTCCCAACCAAGTTCAGTTGGTCCCCAAGAAAGCTCTACAATTTTTCCTTCTATTTACACGAATAGTGCCTAAGTCGGCTCTTCGCCTGAACTTGTCACTCCTGACTAGATTCCCTGTTTCCAGGTTCTTACACTTTCAGTCCATACATATGCTCTGATTACCTTTCCAAAATATGTGTATGCCAATGTTTATTTCCTGTTTTAAATATTTGATGGCTTCTGATTGCCTGTAAGAGCAAAAACATACCCTTAGGGTGTTACAAAAAACACCTTACAGCCTAGCCCTGACCAACTCATTTGTCCTGATGCTCCTTGATGTTACCTCTTCTAATCACATCAAAATATCTGCTGTACCTAAAACTTGGTATGCCATGACTTTGTACGATTCATTTTTCCCCCGAGTACCCTTTACCATTCTTTTTTCCTTGTTACAAATTCATCAGTGTTCAGATGAAGTGCCACCTCCTCTGGAAATCCTGCCATGTCCTGCCCGTGCTCTCTTCCCTTCCTCCCACAAATCAATTCATTCTTTGTGCTCCTATGGCTCCTTATGCAGATCTCTTATAGCATTTATCATGTCATATCTGTTACATTTCATACATCCTTTTCCTCCACTAGGCGAGTTTCTGAAGATTATGTAAAGTGCCATATTAATGTTTGAAGATTTAGTACTTAGAAAGTGCTTATCACCTGCTGGGTAATAAACATTAATTCAATGAATAAATTAATTAACATTAAACTTATTGCCATGATTATTACAGAACTGACCTTCCATTTTGTCCTCATTCAAGTTTCAATGGAATTGAGGGGGATTTTTATAATCTCAGACTTCAGTAGTTTTCATGAGTTTCCATCAAGATCAGCAATCTTCACAGCATTCCAGGAGCTTCCCTCATATAGACATACATATAAACATACATACAGTTATTCTGGAGAAGGTCAAAACAAAGTCAAATAGATTATAATAGGACTTCACCAAAGGGTGGCAATTTTTTCTGGAATCATTTATAATATATTTTTCATTGCATTGTGTCAATTTTTCATATTGTTTACTCTTAAATAACCTTGAATTGATATAGCAATGGTAACTAGTACTGTGTACAAGGTCGAAGAAAATGCTACTGATTCCTTCCTTAAATTTCAAGAAGCACTTCTCTGTGTTGCTAAGTGCCTAAATTACTAGACTTTCCTCCTTTGAAAGTCTCTTATAAAGCAGACTTTCGAATGTGGAAATTATTTCTCATAAAACAGCAAAAATTACAGAGCCAAGATTTCACATTTGCACTACAAACTGAAATCACTTACAAGTTTCAATGTCATATTTGTTTAAAAATACCTTTCTCTGGCCTGGTGTGGTGGTTCACGCCTGTAATCCGAGCATTGTGGGAGGCCAAGGTGGGAGGATCTTATGAGCTCAGGAGTTTGAGACCAGCCTGAGCAAGAGTGAGACCCCGTCTCTATTAAAAAAAAAAAAAAAAAAGAAATTAGCTGGAGAACTAAAACTATATAGCAAAAAATTTAGCTGGGCATGGTGGTACATGCCTGTAGTCCCAGCTACTCGGGAGGCTGAGGCAGGAAGATTGCTTGAGCCCAGGAGTTTGAGGTTGCTGTGAGCTAGGCTGATGCCACGGCACTCTAGCCCGGGCAACAGAGTGAGACTCGGTCTCAAAAAAAACAAAACAAAAAAACCTCTCTCTGATTTTCAATAGTTTTAGTCAAATTATCCCATTTAACTGAGGAATCACATAGAAGCAAAAGATGAAGAGTCCTTGATTTAAAAAAGGGGGATGGAGGTTCTTTTCACAGCCTATTATATCACCTTACGAGCCAGATTAACAAAGGCTACAAGAAGGAAGGTGTGTGTGTGTGTGTGTGTGTGTGTGTTTGTATACATGAACACACACACACACACACCAGTGTCTCACCATTTACCACAAGAGCATATGATTTCAAGTATACTAGCCAATACTTAAGCAAATAAACTCTGTATCACAGGATTATTTGGTCAAACTAAAGCAATGTGAATTACGAGTCTGTTTATTATAAAGAAAAATGGAAATTAAATATTTGGAAATCTTGGCCTACCTGAAACAAAACAGCCTAATGTAATTTCTCAATACAAATGGGCCTACTAAGAACAATGCCTTGCAGATGGAGTTAGTTAAATGTACTTCACATCTGCTTTTACTAATTTTTCCTAAAAAATTATTCTTAAGGAAGGAAGGTATCAGATTTACATTATTCACTTCAGGTCATTTGGAAAGGACAGAGATGCTAGGTACATTGCTAAAGACTGGCAGTTTTTAAAAACTAAACGGGATTTTCACTGGTCTCATATTTGAAAACTATTAAAATGTGTCCCTATTATTAACATGGAAATGAACATATGGAATTTTTGTTTTGTCTCAGAAACTTGATTTTAAAATGCCATCAAATAGAAGTCCTCTCATGAAAGGCGAGTTTGGTTGGTGATGACAAAATGATATAATATCTACATTCCTGAAGCAATGTATAGTCTATCAAAAATATGCCATCAGTACTTTGTTTATCTCAAAGAAGGACGCTACGTAAAATGTCAGTCATTGTGAACATCATCAAAACATCCTCCAAGTGGCGTTAAAACCTTACCATTTCACAGATAGAGAGACTGATCTCGGGGTGGGAAATTCAACTTCATTAGTCAAGTCTGCAGTGGAATGGCAGTTTGCAGTCACATTGTCCATTCCCCTTCCTTCCTTCCTTTCATCTCTCTCTCCTTCACTCCTTCCCTACATCCTTCCTCTCTCTTTTCCTTCTTTCCTTCCTTCCTTGCTTTCTTTCCTCCTTCCCTCTCTCCTCCCCTTCCTTCATTCTTTCTAAGCAACCTTGAGTACAAAGAAAGATACAAAAGTATATCAACAACTACACTCTCTTAACAGCGGGGCAGGGCTCTGCCTTTGCAGGCAGGGAGATCTCAGCCCGTCCCGCCCCTTCTCCTAGATCTGCTGTCCCCTTCGCAGCAGAGCTGGAGCCTTCACTGGCCACCGTGGTGATGGGAAATGTGATAAATTATTTTCCTTTGTGCAGTGAGAGCAGCACTGCTTGTGTAATGGAATAGATACAGGTGGAAAAAGCTGTTATTTCCCCTGTATATACCAAATTACCACATAGTATGCTGCCACTTGACTCTGAAAACAAAAGAAATGTGATTGAAAAATTCACTGACTAGATGCATAAAGATCATTCTTTTCAATAATGTGAGCAGTTTTGTGCTTGAAAAAAAGGGGGTGGAATGGGAGATGGTAGCTGTCCTTGATATCACAAGCCAGGGGTGTTATCAAATTTTTTCTAGTTTTAATCCTATTAAATATCAGTTCTTCATTATCTAAATATAGTCAGATGCCAGGTATTATTTGATAAAAGTCACTTTCCTTCGTCTGACTTTCATATGGAGCAAAGAAGACACCACACATTTCTAGCAGGGAAGAACTGGGAGGAAAGAAGTTACCTCACCACCTGAAAATGTCTCTTTCAAAGTTATATTTTGTCACAAACGAGATATAAAGTTCCAGAGTTACTTGAAGCAACACATTAGATTGAAATAGAAACAGAACCTAACATCACCTTTGGCCTGTGTTCATCGTGGAATATTTTGATGTGGGTACACAGTGCTCACAGTACATCAGCATGGCCCTGGCATCGGTAATGTGTCCATTATGTGTTCTAGAACATGTTCTGTACAAAAGGCAATGCAAAAGGCACATTACAACACTAATTGGGTCAGTTGCCAATTCCTGGCAATCCCGCCTCTCTAATGTCAATTGCGTCTTTTCCCTCTTCTTTGCAACTCCCCTCCCCTGGTCCACATCCTCATTTCTGATCCACTAGGCCTTTACCAGATAGGGTGGTGAAAAGGAAAGAGAGGCTGGTTTAACAGCAAAAGATGTGGGTCTGACTTCTGCCTTCACTTCACCGTAGTTGTGTAACCTTGAGCAAGAAATTAGTTGAGCCTGTAAAATGTATCAATGGCTTTAATTCAAGTTTTCTCCTTTAATCTTTGCATTAATCCCATGAGGCAAGTTGTGTGTTTGTTTGTTTATTTGTTTTTTACAATGGAGGGTCACTAATACTCTGAGAAATTCTACAATGTCACCAAGCTAGTCAGCTTGGCAATGCCAGGCTCTGAACACAGTTTTTTAAGACTTTGAAATCTGCTGTTTCTAATATATCACAAAGTTTCACACTTTGTCAAGCTACTTCTAAAATTTGAGCCTTAATTTTCTCAGCTACAAAATTGTGCTGATGCTGCAATTTCCCGTGCAATGGGAATGTCTTAAGTGTTAAATACTAAACAAGATGATATGAAGGTAACAAGCGTAAATACTCCATAAAAGATACCTTTCCTTATTCCTCCTGAAGTTCTCTTTTCCTCCTGCCCATTGATTATCCAATCCATTTTAAATACCATGCCTAGACTAATTATCCATCTTTTCATTTCAATCTTTTCATCAAAGGTCTTCAATGGCTTCCCACTGACTAGAGGGTCGTGTTCAAGCTCTCTCCTCTGGCACTCAAGGACTCCAAGAATGTGGTGACAATTATTGCCTGCCACTCTTCTCACATAAAACTATGGTGTCTCCTGGCCTTTGCTTATGCTCCTCTGTTGCTTTCAGTGTCCTTTATTTGATCCTCACATCCACGTCATGGCTCTATCTCTCCTCATGGAGTCTTCCAATATTTCTTTATCAGTAAAACTTCCCATAACCTCTCCCTGCTCCGTATGTCCCTAACGTTTAGGTAGGTAGCTCTCTGTCTTCTGGAACGTATATCTTCCATTTTGTGCCTTATTTCCAGTAGGTGTTCTATACCCTCTTCAATAGTTTAAGTTCCTTGAGGGTTGGATTTACCCAAGATTTCTTTTTAATATCATTTTATAATTTTTTTTTAAATAAGAAAGAATGAATGAAAAAAATCTCAACTTGCTTGAACTTCTGCACATTAGTGTAATATTTACCCCCAACACGCTTAAGAGTTCATTGTAGTGGGATATTTTCCCATGCTTTATAAAATATATTACATAGATATATACTACATAAACATCTTACAAAATAAGCAGCCTACAGATATTTTGACCATGATGTGATACAAACATTGAAAAGCTTGATTATTGTATGGTGCACTGAGTGTTCGTTAGGACCTGTTTTCTAGTCCATTGCTTGGATGCTGACACTCCCCTTTGATTTGTTGCTGCTGTACATGGCACAGATGTCTTTTGTGTAGCTAAGAATTTTTTCTGATTTATACTTTAAAAAATGCCAAAACTTCAATCTGTGCATTTGAGAAAACCCTACAAATAAAGCTAGTCTCAAGCCCAGGATATTTCCAGAAAAGTTTTTACAATGTTCTCTCTGGATGGTACTGAGAATGGCAGACACTAGAGATTTAATCAACTCACAAAGTACCCTAGCTGCATATTAAAGGAAGAAGAGGAAAGAAACTCAGTTAATATGCTTTTTAATGTTCTGACCTTCCCAGAACATTATTGTTTAGTCCTAAAAGGTCTCCAGGCATTCTGTAAGAAAAAGCAATATCGTTAAATTTCAGCTTCTTGAGATTAGATTTGGGTCTTAATTGTTTTGTTTTTCAAAAGTTGTACATGAAGATCTTTTTTGCCTTTTGATAAAACTTAAAATCAAATCTCCCAAATCATGAGTCATTCATATATGGAATTATATGCCATTTGCTGATAGTGCTTTTCCCAGTTGATGGAATGTTACAAGGCAAGCATGAGAAAGGGCAAATCTACAAGCAAGCAATAAGCAACCTTCATCTGAGAACAGAAAAAGACATGATTAGAACATCAGACTAGCTGGGTGAATACTTAGTAAATGGTGCACTGGCTGATCCACCACATTCCATAGTAGTAGGAACAAGGGGAAATTCTTGTTTTTTGAAAAGCCCTACAAATAAACAATGGACAGTAGAAAAACTGGGGTACTCAGTTCTTCACCAGTAGTACAGAGGGAATACAGATACTATTTCAAAAGGTTTATATGGATTCATAGATGAAAGCATTGAAATTGGTTGCTAAAGGAAGAATGCTCAGTGTGATGTCTACACTTAATATTAATGAATATTTAATCATATCAAGCACTATTGTTGACCACATTAGCTCAATTCATCCTCACGATAAATTTTGGAGGTAAACATTATCTCCATCTTACAGAGGAGGAACAGAGGCATAGAGAGGTTACTGACTCTTCCATGGCAACATCTCTAGCAGGTAGGCAGTCTGTTCTTAATCTTACATTTTACATTTAAGACTGTAATTTCATGGAAAATGCCAGAAGTGGCTAGACAGACCATAGGTTTGAACCTTAAGGCAAACATTATGTATCCATAAACACCATGCTCTCTTTTAAGAAGGGAAGAATTAAGTCAAACTTTATTTGAAAATGGGTAGTAGGACTAGTTTTTTCCCATTTTTCTAAATTTTCTACAACAGAAGATACATTAATTTTGTAGACAGAGAAACAATGTTTTTATTTATTTTCTTATCCAAATTACTAAGGGCACCGAATAAAATCTGTTGCCTCTTTTCTACTTGAAAGAGCAAATGGATCATATAATTTCAACATAGATTAAATTCAAATTCTGATCACTGGAAATTATAGGAGCCTTTTTTATGTATGAAGAAATTAAAACTTTAAAAGAAATAAAATGAAAATAAATATTCAAATAAATGTATTCTGGTTTTTATATGTGACATAAATCCACTTAAAACGGCACCATTAAAGTAGATAATATTGGGTATTTTGGCACATTTGGAAAATATGAGGCACTTTTCACATACCCACATGCATACACACACACACACACACACACACACACACACACACACACACGCCAGTGCATTAAAATAAAGTTTTACCTTTCCCACCTCTTACCCAAAATTGATACATGAAAATCCTAATTCCAAAAGATATGAATAAGAGGAAGAGACTAGAAATCAGATCTTTTTACTCCTAATCCATTATACCACTTATGAAGCATTATCATCAAAAAGCATTTATAAAGTGTCACTATCTGAAATGGCGTTTGAAGAAAAGTGCATAGATAGCAACAAATGGTTGATACACACTTTTCTGAGAGGATGAAGACACTGAGTGAGTCACAGAAGTGTAGAGGAATACACAGGTCCTCCCACATACTTGTGTGAACAGTAAGAACATAGAGAAAATGTAGGCTTAGGCAAGAGACTCAGCCTTCAGGGTTTAAACTGGGCCCTTTTCTTACTTTCTATTGGTTCTCCATACACTTATTTTTGGAATGGAGAAAATTTATTTTTCACATCAAATTTATTTCAACTTCCTCAGAAGGATGTGTCAAATTGAGTAGCATATGGTACCTATTTAGAAGGGTAAGTTGATAAAGACAGAAACTATTCCAACTTTTGGGGTTTGGGGCACAAAAAGTAAGGCCACATAAATAGCTCAAGGCTGGCTCTAGAGAATAAAATTTTACCATGGTTAATATGTGTTTTACCTTCATTCACAGAGAAACAACTTTCACAATCCTATTTTAGTACCATTGTATTCCATAACAATGAAAACTTCCATTCATAATAGTTGCGGGGGGCATTGTGAGAAAACATGGGAGGATGGAACCTGAAAATTTAACATTTTTCCAAAGTTCAGTAGTTTTTTTCTCAAGAGTCTCTCCACAGAACTTGTAGTCTCTTAATATGACTAATGCACACATGAACTCTTTCTTTTACATCAAGGTACAACTGAGCTCCTAACATGAGGGGTACCAGGATAGGTGCCCCCAGCCCTTTGCACTTGACCAACATCCATAGATAGGGATATACTAAGGTCATAGAGAGTATTGCAGAGTAAATACGGGGAATGTCAAGAATTCCAGCTCTGACTATCTAAACATACCTCAGCCACAAAGAACCTGCAGAGAATACAAGACATTAGAGACAAGCTGTCTATTATATATAAAGTGTTTATGGTGAACAGAAGAGAGACCAGTTTAATGTATCCACTGCAGTAATTATTGATAAAAATATGCAAGGTGTTACAGAGTCAGGGCAGCATTCTTCAGGAGAACAAAGAGGAGAGGAATGCAGTCCCACACAACTTCAAAATATCAACTCATGCTCACCCTGATTCTGTGGAGCTCGCCTCCTCATTCCGCTGTGCCCATGTCTCCATTTTAATCCCATCCAACAAGGTCACCCCTTTGAAAGAATGACAGTAAGATTGTCTTTGAACCATTCAGCAGAAACTAGACTGGCTGTATTTTATGTTCTATCACATAAGTGCAATTTATAGAATCATGGTTGTATTATACACTTTCCTCTGATGAGCCATCATTTGTTGGTGTACTTTGATTATAGACTAATCACATTTGCTGCTTCTATTGCAAATGATTAGTGCTGGCTATGTAACACAATACAGTGCTATGATCATCCTGAATCTACATTCATTATTAATCAAGGATGGTCGTATGCCTAGATGACTCTATTCCAAAAGCATAAATAATCTATCAAGATTTGCCAAAGGGTGATATTGCTTCCTGCAATGTTGGAATTATTTATTTTAAGATTTTTTTTAGAAGCACACAATTTCCTTCATTTTAATAAAGACCATTTATTCTCTCTCATGAGCCACCATTTTATAAATAACCTTCCTTTATGGTTAAAAATGGATCTAACATGGCTTATCTTCTTCCTCTGTACTGAGTATTATGTGCAATTTATGTCTCTAAATGATTGAAAAATGGAAAAGAACCTCATCTGTAGGCAGAGTGCTCAAGAGCCAGTGTAGTGCATGTGCTTCCATATTATACTGAAACCACTCAGGGGCAGATAGGAGATGCTGTCTATTATTATAATTGTCTTTCTGTCATAGAATGAGGCTTTAATGTGAGTTAAAGTAAAAAATCTTCTCTGTTAAAGTAAATTATGGTCTCAAAGGACTGTAATTTTGGAATGGCAAGCTGAATTCATATTGTAGGTACAGATGTAGTTTCTAATAACCACGAGTCGCTTTCTGGGCAAACTTTCCTCTCTTAGGGAAGTTGCTGTGTTATGTTCTCTTCAAAAAAGTCTTTTCAGTTAACAATTTACAGGCAAATAATAATGAGGGATTCTGAGCCTCTTTAGGCACTAGAATCACATATTCTTTGAAGGAAGAAGGTGTTCTTATGGTGAACAAGTAAAAATAACAAAATATTTGCATAATTTTAATTAAAATAAAATAGCTGAATAAAATCAACTACTTTTCAGTCATCTATGAAAAAAGCATTGAAATAAAATTTCTACTCTACAAGTCATGTGGAAAAATGCAAGTTTTGTTTTATTAAATTTGCCATATGTTTTCACATCAAAAGTTATTTTCAAAGAATTTGCATGCTCATATCACCTGTACTCTCTTGAAATGGAAAGGAGGATCAGAAAAATATTGACAATGGGAATAGTGAAATTAATAATACTATTATGTTACTGATAAAAATAAAAGTAACTTATATTTTATAAAATACAAGTTAGCCAACATATATGTTATAAATATATATATAGTAGCCATATATTTTATAAAAATGTTAGCATTTTTTATGAACTCATTATTAGACAACTTGAAGAACTGAGGTAAGCCACTTGTGAAATAAAAATCTCTGTTGACTAATGTATATGCTTTAGAATATATGAAAGAATTACTAAAGGCCAATTACAAAACCTTTTTGTCAAAATAGCTGCATTTCTTATTAGAATTGCTTGCTATGCTAGCATTTTGAGAAGTTCTACTCAAAAGACGTCTTAATATCCATCACTTCTCCAGTTCCACCAGTGCTGAGATAACTTTTGCATTTGCCAAAAATAAAAATAACATTTTCTGCCACCTGTCACTAAAACAAGAAGAGGTTCATTAGAATAATTAGAATGGGATATATTTACCATAAGCACACCATATATTTGCTGGTATATCAGGTGTGCAGATATTTAATTTTGTTTCCCTGTACAGGGACTTGGTTTCTATTTTGAGTTTCCATCTCTACATAATGACAGAGACATTAGTCTAGTCACTCATAAGTACGCTATTCAAAGTTTGTGTTCTCTCATCAAGTTTGAAACTCAGTCATAGAGGATTTTTCCCGAGGCTGATTCTTAGCTGTATTGAGTGGTGTGAAATGAACGAGGAAGGCTGCTCACTTCTCAGTCTTGAACTTTCCCTCAGAGATCCACAAGGAGGCCAAATAGCCAGCTCACGTCCACACTGCCCCATCAGTCACAACAGGGAACCCTTTTCACCTTCCAGTAATCAATGCCGTATCTGGGCCACATTTGGCCTCACAAGAAAATATTTAGTGGTTTAACCAGCCATGCAGGGCATGTGGGGACTTTCTGAGGCTGCACTCAGACCCACACCTAAGCCTCCGTGCAACACAGTCTTATTCTACCACCCACTGAGGGAAAGGAAAATTGTTCTGGGATTTGCCACTTTTCAAGGCAAACAATGCAGAAGCAGGGCACTTGCCCTTTTACTTTCAGATCCATACACTTACTCTCTACTTTAGCCCTGACGAGGAGGATGACACAGCCCCCTCCTCTACCCCAATATAAATAGAAGTGCCAGCATCAAGCTCTTTCCTTTACAACTTTCTTCTCTTCCCAGCTAAGATGACTTTTACATATTCTAAGGACAAAGAAAAAACAGGTTCTCCTGGATCCCATCTACCTTCAATTATTTTTCTGAACTAGTCATTTTGATTTTATAAGCTTCTTTTATAAGCTTCTTGTCTTTCTTTAGTTTCTGATTTTACACTCCTTAGAGGTAATAAAGGCTCCCATCCATGAGCTCAGATAATGAAGATTACAGAGTGAAAATGAAGGGAGGAAACATAGTGGCTGGCCTGTATCTTTTCTGTGTATCTATATCTGTGTTATCGTACAGCAGCTGCCTGCAAAGTGTGCCAGCTACTTGTCGGCTGTACTGGCTTCATCTTTCTCTAGCTGCTTACCCAAATCTGTGCTCCCCAAAGGCAGACAGATAAGTAATCAGGCACCAAGTCCTGCTAATTAAAGAACACTTTAAACTTAGTTCCCTAAATGGATAGAGCCATGGGAAAACCCTTACCAGGTCTCATTTAACTTACAAACCTGGGAGCTTTCACTTGGAATGGTCTCAGCCCCATCCTCCCACGGGCTGGCTGAGACTTATGTTTGCAGGTGTGTTTCCAAATGATGGCAAGTGGAGAAGCAGGGAAACAAGCCACTGGCTGGACTTCAGGTCTGGGAGAAGACTACGATGGGCTGCATTGGAATCTTTGGGAAGGTCATGGGCAGGTAGGGCATTATCCAGCTAAGTAGACAAGAAACAAAATCAGATGTGATGACTCTGTTGTTTCTATCTTAAAGTAATGCTCATTCCTCTTCTGTAAAATCACAATCCCCCTTTGATATCTTGCAACTTAAAGACTGATTATTAGATTCACGATGATTAATACACTTTGTATTAAATAGTAGGGGAGGATAGAAGGATTAGTTAATACATAACAAATATCATCACAATAAAGCAAGGAAAATATATACACAGCTATGCCAACCCTCATTTTTGCACTTGACTATAAGGTAGCATCTGGTAATTATAACTTTGTCTTTTAGTATCTACTTCATATTCTCTTCTTTTTGCCAGTTCCACAAATGGGCATGGCTCTTTATGACCCAAACCTTCATTCCTAAAGTAACTTAGCTCTTATTTGCTTTCTCTGTGTTGTTATAATCTTCTATAAATTTTTCCTACTGGGGACAGAAGTTCTAGAAGGCACTCTAGAAATCTGTTAGTTTCTAGGACTAGGTCTCTTCATCCTTACTGTGAAGCACAAACCCTATTTCTTCTTGATAATGAGGATGAAGGTTCCCAGCTAATACAGTGAGCTTCTTCTTTGCCTATCAGTGAAGAGAGACAAGAAGCTCCAAACAGCCAGATGGCAGATTTAAAACCCAATGGACCAATATTGTGTTTCCTCATGAATGCCTGTCTATTAACCAACATCCCTAAATCAACAGAATCCAAAGTTGTAGGACTAGAGGCAGAAATTCTGTGAGTGACTCATAATGATAATAATGAGAGGAGCCACCATCAGTTCCACCTCTGGGTTTCTGTAGCCATGATTCTGGCTAGGAAAGAATTCCATATGCTGGTAGCTAATTGAGAGCACATATTGCATCTTGTAGGAAAGGATTCCATCCTCAAACGTGTTGTTACATAGATGATTTCATAACTGAGTCTCAAATAGGTCATTCCCCTATTCTATCAGGCTATCTGCTGCTGCACAATGATGTAAATGGCAAGACAGTGAACCCTTGGTTGAAAGTGTGTTTGTTGAGTAAGGCATTTGAAATTCTGTGGATTATTCTAAAATTTATATGGAAAGACACAATCCTGGAATAGCTAAAACAAACTTCAAAAGGAAGAATAAAGAGGAAGAAATCATTCTACTCAATATTGAGTTCTACTAGTTAGCTGTAGTAATCACAACAGTATGGGATTAGTAGAGGAATAGATGCTTAGACAAATGGAATAGAATAGAGAATTCAGAAATGAACCTACACAAGTATGGTGAGCTGATTTTTGACAAGAGTGCAAAAGCAATTCAATGGGATACAAATCCCTTTTTCTTTTTTTTTAAAAAAAATTAATACATTTAAGGGGTACAAGTTGAATTCCATTGCATGTGTATATTAAATAGTAGTGAAGTCTGAGCTTTTAGTGTACCCATCATCACCCAAATAATGTATATTGTACCCCACAGGTAATTATTTATCCCTCAATTCCTCCCATTCTCCCCCTTTGGGGTCTCCAATGCTCATTATACCATTCTGTGTTCTTTTGTAGCAATAGTTTAGCTCCCACTTATAAGTGACAACATGCAGTATTTATTTTTCAATTCCCAAGTCACTTCACTTAGGATAATGGCCTTCAGTTCCATCCAAGTTGCTGCAAAAGACATTATTTTATTCTTTCCTATTTCTAAGTAGTAGTCCATGATATATACATACACCATATTTTCTTTATGCACTTATGAGTTGATGGGCACTTAGGTTGATTCCATATCTTTGTGGTCATGAATTGTGCTGCAATATACATATGAGCGCATGTATCTTTTTGATATACTTATTTATTTTCCTTTGGGTAGATACCCAGTAGTGGGCTTGCAAGATCGAAAGGTAGACTTATTTTTAGTTCTTTGAGAAATCTCCATACTGATTTTCATAGAGGTTGTACTAATTTACATTCCCACCAACAGTATATAAGTGCTCCCTTTCACTGCATCCATGCCAATACCTATGGTTTTTTGACTTTTTACTAGTGGCCATTTTAATTGGAGTAAGACAGTATCTCATTGTGGCTTTAATTTGCATTTCTCTGATGATTAATGATTCTGGGCATTTTTTTCCTATATGTGTTGGCCATTTGTATATCTTCTTTTGAAAAATTCCTGTTCATGTCATTTGTCCACTTTTTAATGGGGTTGTTTGGTTTTTTTCTTGCTGAATTGTTTGAACTTTTCTAGATTCTGGATATTAGTCCTTTGTTGGACACATAGTTTGTGAATATTTTCTTGCAATGTATAGGTTTTATTATTTACTCTTTTGATTATTTCTTTTATTGTGAAGAAGTTTTTTAGTTTAATTAAGATCTATTTGTCTATTTTTGTAGGTGTATGGTTTTATTTCTGAGTTCTCTATTCTGTTCCATTGATCTATGTGTCTACTTTCATTCCAGTACCATGCTGTTTTGGTTACTATGGCCTTGTAGTGTACTTTGAAGTCAGGTAAGGTGATGTCTCCAGTTATGTTCTTTTTGCTTGGGATCACTTTGGTTATTCAGGCTCTATTTTGGTTCTATATGAATTTCAGAATTTTTTTTGTTATTCTGTGAAAAATTACATTGGTATTTTCATAGGAATTGCATTGAATCTGTAGACTGCTTTGGTTTGGTAATATGGTCATTTTTAACAATATTGATTTTTTTGATCCATTAGTATGGGAGTTTTTTCATTTGTTTGTGTCATCTACGATTTCTTTCAACAGTTATTTGTAGTTCTCCCTGTAGAGATCTTTTACCTCCTTGGTTAAATTTGTTCCTAAGTATTTTTTTTACAAGTGCTGTAAATGGGATTGAGTTCTTGATTTCTTTCTCAACCTGGTTGTTGTTGGTGTATAATAATAAAGAAGAATACATTTTCAACAAGTAGTGCTGCAGCAATTGGACATCCATAGGCAAACAAACAAAAAATTCTGAAAAGAAAAAAAAAAACAACTAGAAAATTTCCAACAGACATAAAGAGACATTTCGCTGGAGGACTTACGATGTAAGTATACACATAAAAAGATACTCTAAATCATCAGCCATTAGGAAAATGTAAATTAAAACCACAATGAGATAGATTTCACTACACACCTATCATAATGGCTAAAATAAAAAGTAATGATAATGCCAAATGCTGCGGAAAATGCAGAGAAAGCCAGATAACTTATATATTTCTGGAAGAATAGAAAATAGCAAAGGCACTCTGGGAAATCATTTGGCAGTTTCCTACAAAACTAAACATGCAATTTTCATATGATCCAGCAATTGCCCTCTTGGGCATTTATCACAGAGAAATGAAAAGTTATGTTTACACAAAAACCTGTGTGGGAATATACAACCCCCAACTGGAAGCAATCCAGTTTTTTAATAGGTTAATGGTTAAATAAACTGCAGTGCATCCATAGCATGGAATATTACTCAGTGATAAAAAGAAATGAACTATTGATATATGCAACAATTCAGATGGATTGCCAAGGAATTATGTTGAGTAAAAAGGAGTCAGTCTCAAAGATAACGTGATATATGATTCCACTTATATAACATTCTTGAAATAAAGTTATAGAAATGAAGAAGAGATTAATGGCTTCTTGGGGTCAGGAATGAAGGTGCAGGGGAGAGATGGACAATACAAACATAATAATGGACATATAAATGGACAACATAAAAGATTCTTGAGGCAACAAAAATAGTCTGTATCTTGACTATGAAAATACCAATATCCTAGTTGTGATGTATTGATGGTAAGAACATGACAAGCAAGAAAAACAAATCCATATCTAGAGTAAATATCTATCCCAGGGAAGCCAATTGCTGTTCTCTCCATGATAGAGGGGTATAGCACAATCAATCTGTACCAGATGGTTGGCTGGTACTCCTAGAGGAATGGTACCATATTGGAGGCTCAATACTAGACTCTGCTATTGGCAGGTTAGTCACTCTGCAAAGATGTTATCTAGATTAGCATTGGTGAATGGAAATTTCGATTGTAAAGGCCATGAATAACCTCTATTCCTCCATATAAATCTTTTATTTATAAGTTTATTTAATTATGAGTCTATTGAGCAAGTACTGTGATTTATGTATGAACATGGACTCTCATCCATGGAATGGGTCCTCTTGTCCGTCTGATTATTGGGAACCTCCTTTGAAGTAAGTGCCCTTTGATATCTGCTTTCTTTCTGTTCACATTTAATGATTTTTTTAGCCTCCTGTGTCATTCATTTCCTCTGAGTCACTTTTATAGCTCTTCCAACTGAAAATTATTTTATTTTCATCTTGTGTTTATTCAATTTGACCTTCTAAACTTTTAAAAATAACTTTTAGTTCACATAATAGTGAATTACCAGAAGGAAATTAAGTAAATATAATGACAAGAAACATGCTAATATAGATTGCATACCATCCATATCCAAAAATAACATTTTTGTAGAAACCTGCAAATTATGGCTAAAAAGCTTCCAAACAATTTAGTGACTATAGCACACCTAAATAGAAAGTTATGGGGAAAATGCTAGTGAATAGATTAGGTCTCCTTTTGATCATAAAATATAATTACTGTAGTATTTAAATAATATATTTCATATAATAAATAAAAACTGTTGCAAGAATAAGGCTTAACTTTTAAGTTATTTCTGGAGGTTTTTAATATTCACAAATTCATTTTCATCATCAATGAGTATAATGACATACAATAGTATCACCAAACACTATTTATGAATGAGAAAACTGAGATAAATCAGCAGCTGGATATTTGTGTCTGAGGTTCAGTTGTGAGGTCTGGGCAAAGCTATAATATGGGAAATGATCATCATTAATAATAAAAGTGTGAAACTTGAAAAGATCCCAGAGGAATGAGTGTAGGAAAAAAAAGAGCAGTCAAAGAACAAAACCTTGAGGTACTGCAAAATTTAGGAATCAAGATGCTGAGAAGAGAAGCAACAAGCAAAGGAGGAGGAGAAGGAGCATCTAGAAAAATAGTAAAACCAGTGTCCTTGAAGGTGTGGGCAGAAAGTGTTTCAAGGAGAGATCAACCATGTCAAGTGCTGAAAGGAGGACTGAGAATTAACCAATGCATTTAGCAATACGGGAGTCATTGAAAACTTCAAAAGAAGATACTTTGTTTCCTCTCTACTAAACAACTTCCCAAGGGAGGATATACACAGCAGATTGCCTTTCAAGGAAAGCGGGCCAATTAATTTCAGATTATAACAAATGGAAATGCAATAATGGTAATGAAAATAACTCTGGACTGAGCATTTACCCTGTGTCAGGCACTATTAGCCATTTAGAAAATATTAACCTTATTGATATAGAGGTATTACCTATCAGTTTATAGAAGAAGAAATTACCCATTGGTTTGTCCATGAAAAAAGTGAAGTTTAGAGAAATTAAATGACTGGCCTACATCATTCGGTTAATATATAGTAAAATCAAAATTTGAATTTTTTTCTTGATTTTGAAGTCTACACATTCTACTACAGCACAATAACCATAATAGAGACATACATATCATCATATGTATGTGTCATTATAACCATAATCCCCCAAAATCAAAGAGGATGTAAAGAGAGATACTGGGAGGAAAAATTTTACACCAGAAGGTCCAAGGCCAGGATGGAAGGCTGTCTCCAAACCAATTAGTGTTGGCTGCCATCTAAACAACCTCCACATTTTGGGGGGGAAAGTAGCTATTTTTACAACTAGCTTGGGTATTTCTCCATGATACCACCAGGAGAATAGTTCCAGCTAATTAAAGGGAGACAATCTTATTCCCACAAATACTCACATAGTACTCCAAACTTCTTAAATTATTAAGGAGATGTTTCAGCAATCATTGTCAGAAACCAGACCCTCTGTCAATAAACCAATATGCATTTTTATACCCTACACCTATCTGTACGAGGGTGAACTGGATACATTGTAATTTAACAATCTGTCTATGTGTATACACGTGTCTGTGTGTGTACACATATATACTCATGTGTAATATTCTATATTCTCTCTATATACTTATGTGGTAGAATACAATATATATTTGGTAGAATATTCCAAATATATATTAAATTATTCCAAATATATTGTATTCTATATATATTTAGAATATTCTGTATTCTATATTTTTTCTTTGTATATGTATAATGTTCTAAATATATTGATATATGTTATATATCTTTAGAGAGAGAGAATATATAATGACAGAGAAAGATATTTAGCAATTAAAGCTATTTTACCACTGCTGAGAATCCTACTCATGCATGTGGATGATATGGATATAACTTACTGCCCTTTCTTTTCATTATTCCTGTAAGTCTCTTCTTAATTTACTATGTATATGGGCTGCTTCCAGTATGCAATCACTTAGTGCTATTACTTATATAAAACTAAAGGAAATGTGAAATGAAAAGATAAACTTTAGAAAATCATGTTCAACCATCAAAATTTCACAGTAAATATCATAGAGAAAAATATTCACTCTTGACTTTTATCCAAAATATTTCAATAATATGAAAAGCCAAAAGAAGTAGTTTAAGTTTATAAATTTGATGTTGGCATCGTTTCTAAAATAAAGGAAAAAAGGGAACTAACATTTGTTTGCCCAATATGTACTAAGAACTTTGATAGAGGTTTTACTCATTTATTCAGCAAATATTGATTCAGCTTCTACTATGGACCAGGCACTATTCTAGCACTGGAAATGTATCAGAGTAAAAAGAAAAAGAACAGAAAAAAACCCACACATGTGTGGAGGTTTAATTCCCAAAACAACTTGTGTCTTCAGTATGATTATCTCCACCTTCTCAATGAGAAAACTCAAGTATGGAGAAATTAATCAAGTTGCTCAAGTTTCCCATGTCTAATGAGAAGGCAAACTGAAACCTGAAACCACATAATCTACAAAATTCACCCTCTTTCTACTGTGCTGCAACACATCACTTAGTACGTACCAACTGCCTAAAATTAGCAAAAGATTTATAAATCTGCTTTTTTTACCTCCTGAAAACAAGCCAAAAACAACATGTGTGGAGTTTTTATTTCCTGGAGTAAGATAAATTAATTATAAAATTTGAATGAAAAAGTAAACAAGCAAGAATAGCCAGATAATTCCTAAATAATAAATGCAGTGAGGACCAACTAACCATACCAGATCAAAGACTTAAAGTTTCTGCACTTAAAACAGGGTGGTATTTGTGATTAAATAGACCAGTAAAAAAGAATGGAAAATTCAAAAATAAACCTAATTGCATATGGATATATCATATAAAATTCATTAACAGTTTATGAATATATAATTTGCAAAACACAACATTCATCCATTTAAAGTGTACAACTCAATGATTTATGTATATTCACAGAGAAGTGCAACCATCACTACATTCTAATTTTAGAACATTTTATCAGCTCAAAAGAAAAATCTGTACCCATTAGTAGTCACTTATCATTACTCTCCAGCCCACCCCCAGCCCTAGACAACTACTGATCCACTTTTCTGTCTCTATATATTAATAGTTGCCTCTTCTAGATATTTCATATAAAATGAAATCATACAATACGTGGTCTTTTGTAACTGGCTTTTTTCACTTAGCATAATGTTTTCATGATTCATCCATGGTGTAGATTATATCAGTACTTCATTTTTTTATTGTATTGATAGAATAATCTTATATTTTATGGATATATACCACATTTATTTCTCTATTCATCACTTGCTGGACATTTGGATTCTTTTCATTTTTGGCTATTATGAAAAAAAAATCTATGAAAATTCCTGTACAGGATTTTGTGAATATAGATCTTCATATTTCTCTTGGGTATATATTTAGGAGTGGAATTGCTGGTTCACATGTAACTCTATAGTCAACATTTCGAGGAACTGAGAAACTATTTTCAAAAGTGGCTACACCATTTTCACTCCCACTGATGAATGAGGGTTGAAATTTTTCTACATCCTCTTCAACACTAATTATTGTTGGTCTTTTTTGTTACAGACATCCTACAGAATGTGAAGTGGTATCTCATTAAAGTTTAAATTTGCATTTTCCTAATAACTAATGATGTTGAGCATATTTCATGGACTTATTGGGCATTTTTATATCTTCTCTGGAGAAATATCTATGTAGATACTTAGTCCAGTTTTTAACTGTGCTATTTATTTTTCTATTATTGAGTTGTAAGAGTTTATAAAATATATTCTGGATAAAAGTTCCTTATCAGATAGATACATAATTTGCAAATATTTTATCCCATTTTGTGGTATGTTCTTTCACTTTCCTGATGGTATAATGTGCAGCACAAAACTTTTTAATTTTGATGAAGTCCAATTTATGTTTTTTTTTTATTTGTTGCTTTACTTTTGGTGTCATACCTAAGAAACCATCGTTAACCCCAGATAATGAAGAGGTACTCTTCTGTTTTCTTCTAAGAGTTTTATAGTGCAGATGGTCCCTAACCTATAATGGTTTGACTTACAATTTTTTGAATTTACAATGGTGTGAAAACGATATGCATTCAGTAAGAACCGTACTTTGAGTACCCACACATCACTATGTTTTTTACTTTCAGTATAGTATTCATATATAATATAAGGTATATATATACATACACCTTATATTTATATATAAGGTGTATTTATATATATATACATACACCTTATATATATATATATATACACCTTATATTTAAGGTAAGCTAGTCTGTCTAAGCTATGATGTTCAGTAGGTTGGCATATTAAATGCACTTTCAACATATGATATTTTCAATTTATGGTAGATTTATTGAGACATAATCCCATTGTATGTCAGTAAGCATCTGTATTACTTCTTATCTTTAGGTCTATGATCCATTTTGAGTTTATCTTTGGTTAGTGAAGGGAAGGGGTCCAACCTTATTCTTTTGCATACGGATAGCCAGTTGTTCCACTGCCATTTGTAGAAAAGAATGTTTTTCCCATTGAATGGTCTTGGCACCCTTGTTGAAAATCAATTAACAGTAATTGTGAGGGCTTACATCTGGACTTTTAGTTCTATTCCATTGATCTACTTGTCTATCCTTATGCCAAAACCACACTCTTGATTACTTACTGTAGTTTTGTAGCAAAGTTTGAAATTCAGAACTCCATCCTCCAATTTTATGTTCTTTCAGGATTGTTTTGGCTGTTCTGGATCCCTTGCATTTCAATATAAATTTGGATCAGATTATCAATTTCACACACACCAAAAAAAGCCAACTGTGACTTTGATTAGGGGTTGCATTAAATCTGTAGATCAATATTTGGGAAATACTGCCATATTAACAATATTAAGTTTTCCAGTTCATAACCGTGAGATGCCTTTCCATTTATTTAGGTCTTCTTTAATTTTATTCAACAATGTTTTGTAATTTTTAGTATATAATTTTTGAACTTATTTCCTTAAGTTTATTCCTAGGTACTTTATTATTTTATGCCATTATAAATGGAATTATTTTCTTAAATTCATTTTCAGATTGTCAGTATTAGAAATATGATTCATTTTTGTATATTGATCTTACATCCTGCAACATTGCTGAAATCATTAAGATAATTTTTTTGTAAATTCTTTAGAATTTTCTATATACGAGATCATGTCATCTGTGAATAGAAATAGTTTTACTTCTTCATTTCCAGTCTGAATACCTTTTGTTTCTTTTTCTTGCCTAATTGCCCTGGTTAAAGCCTCCAGTACAACCTTGAATAGAAGTGATAAGAGGGCACATTTTTGTCTAGTTCCTGATATTTTATCTTGTTCCTGACTGTTGCCTTCAGTCTTTCTTCATTAAGTGTGAGATTAGCTGTTCTCTTACAGATGTCTTTTATCGGGTTGATGAAGTTCCCCTCTCTTCTTACTTCATTGAGTGTTTTTGTTACGAATGGGTATGGTATTTTGTAAATGCTTTTTTCTGAATCTATTGATATACTCATGCCGTTTTGTTCCTTAGTCTATTAATAGGCTATATAGCACTAATTGATTTTTGAATGTTAATTCAGCCCTGTATGGGTTAAATACTACTTGGCTCTGGTGTATAATCCGTTTTGTATTTTTCTGGATTTGGTTTGCTGGTATATCTCTGATCTATATGAGAGATATTTTTATAGTTTTCTTGTGCTGTTTTTTGTCTGGTTTGATGTCAGGGTACTAATAGCAACCTTAGAGAATAAGTTGGGGAGTATTCTCTCTTCTTCTATTGCTTGGAAGAGTTTGTAAAAGATTAATATTAATTCTTCTGTAAACATATGATAGAATTCACCAGTAAAGTCATCTACCTAGAATTTTCTCTGTGGAAAGTTTTTAAAATTGCTTATCCAATCTCATTACTTGTTATTTGTCTATTCGGATTATATATTTATTCTTGAGTCTGTTTTATAGTTTGTATATTTCTAGGAATTTATTCATCTTATGAAGTAACTTAATCTGTGGTTATACTGTTGTTCATAGTACTCCCACACAATCCTTTTTATTTCTGTAAGTTATGTAATGATGTTACCTCTCTCATTCTCGATTTTAGTAATTTTGAGTCTTCTCTATTCATCAGTTTTGTAGATCTTTTCAAAGAACCAACTTTGGGGATTATTGATTTTTGTATCACTCTATTTTCTATTATATTGATCTCTAGCTTTCTTATGGTTGCATTTTGCATGGTATGTCTTTTTCCATTCTTTTATTTGTGGTCTATTTGTATCTTTGAATCTAAAGTGTGTCTTCTATAGACATCATATAGTTGCATCTACATTTTTTTGATCAGAACTAATAACATCTGCCTTTTGATTGAATTAATACATTTACATTTCATGTTATTATTGATATGGTCAGATTTAAGTTTGTCACATTATTTTTTGTTTTCTATTTGTCTCTTATTTATTCCTCTGTTCCTTCTTTTTCTTCTTTTGCATTTAGAAAATATTTTCTAGTATAATGTATTAATTCCTTTCATGATTTTTTAAATTATATTTTTAAAATTATATTCTTAATGGTTGCTTTGTGACTTAAAATAGTCATCTAAATTTATGAAAATCTACCTCAGGTTTATACTAAATTCTATTGAGATACTATGAATGTTACTCCTATATGGCTCTATCTCCCATTTTTATATAGTGTTATTGTTAAACATGTCAATTATATCTACATTTATAACAAATTCAAAAATATATTGTCAGTGTGTTAATTCAATAATTACTGCATTAACATTGATTAATTTTATTATTTAATTATTTAGTTAATTAAATATTAATACATTAATTATTGCATTAATAATTTTATGTCTTTTCAAGAAGATGAAAGAAGAATGGTGAGCAAGTATACATTTACACAATTTTCATAAGAACCTTCTTATATACTATTTCTGGTTCTTTTAATTTGTTCCTATAAACTTGAGTCAACATCTGACATTATTCTTTACCTGAATACATCTTTGTTCCCACCCACCTCCTTTGTGCTGTTATTGTCAAATATACCACATTTCTGTATGTTGTGGGCCAAATAATGGAATTATATGCATATTGTTTAATGTGATTGCCTTTAAAAGTGTTTCAGAGAAGAAATAAGTATTCAATTATACTGTCTTTTATAATTACCTTCATAGTTACCTTTACTGACACTCTGTTTTCTTCTGTAGATTGAATCACTGTCTGGAGTCATTTGCTTTCACCCTGGAAAATTTCCTTTAGTATTTTTTATAAGGCAGTTCTGCTATCAACAAATTCTCTCAGCTTTTGATGATCTAGGAATGTCTCTACTTTGCCCTTGTTTTTTAAAGATAGTTTACCTGGATATAATTCTTAGTAGGCATTTTTTTTTTTCTTTCAGCACGCTGTTTCTGGTGGGAAGTCAGCTTTTAATCTTATTTATATTCCCTGGTATGTATGAAGCCATTCTTCTCTAGCAGTTTTCCAGATTTTTTTCTTTGTCTTTCTACATTTTGACCATGGGTCAAAATATGAGTATGGATCTCTCTGTTTTTATCCTACTTGGAGCTTGTTGATTCTCTTAGATGTGTAAACTGATGTTTTAACTCAAATTGGGAAGTTTTCAGACATTATTTTTTCAAATATTTTTTTCTGTCTCTTTCTCATGCTCCCCTCTTTCTGGTGCTCCCATTATACATATGTTGATGTACTTAATGGCATCCCACATTTCTCTGAGGCTCATTTTATTTTTATTTTTCTCCATTATTTTTTCTCTCTATCCTTCAGATTGCATAATTTCTATCACTCTATCTTCAAGCTTGTGGGGTCTTTCTTCTGCAAGCTCAAATCTATTATTGAGCCCTCTAGTTTATTTCAGTTATACTTTTCAACCCTAAAATTTCCATTTGGTTCTTTTTTTTTTTTATAATTTCTACTATTTGATGTGACATTGTGATTACATATTCCTTTAATTCTTTGAACATAGTTTTCTTTACTTTTTTATATGTTTATATAGTTAGTTGCTTTAAAATCTTTTTGTGGGAAGTCCAACATTTAGGCTTCCTCATAGGTAGTTTTCCTTTTTTCCTGAATATGAGTTGCACCGTTGTGTTTTTTTAGGTCTTGATCTTTTGCTAAAAGCTGGACATTTTTATAGCACACTATAACAATTTTGGATACTGATTTTTATCCCTTATGCTTGTTATTATTTGCTTGTGTGTTTAGTGACTTGCCTATACTAATGTAGTGAAGAGTATTTCCCTCACAGTATATAGTCTCTGACATCACTCTTCAGAGGGCACAACCTTAGGCATGACATCTTCCTGAGCACCAGAGATGACAATGATTTCAGCCTGTTCTCTTGACTGTCTCTTTTCCTGATCTCCTGATTAGATTTCTGGCTGGTTTATCTCTATCGGCATCACATGCCACTCTTAACCTCCACTAATCGGTAGCTGACTGTTCCATTGTTTTCAACAATTGTTGAATAAATTACTCCACAGTGCAAGCGAACTGAAGTCCAGCCTCTTGGTAGAACACATTGTTGCTAATCTTTCAGGCTCCCCCCACATGGGGAGATTCTGCCCTATAGAGCAGGAGCTGAAGCTGGGTTGGGGTGGAGGTGGGAACAATTAGGAAAGGTGGAGCTGTGGGGGAGTGGGTGCCTTTACTCTCCCAAGTGCCATGGCCTCCAGTCTTACATGCACATAGTGTGAGTCAATCACGTCAGGAATACAGCCTGAGCAAGAGCGAGACCCCGTCTCTACTAAAAATAGAAAGAAATTATCTGGCCAACTAAAAATACATAGAAAAAATTAGCTGGGCATGGTGGCACATGCCTGTAGTCCCAGCTAGTCGGGAGGCTGAGGCAGGAGGATTGCTTAAGCCCAGGAGTTTGAGGTTGCTGTGAGCTAGGCTGACACCACGGCACTCACTCTAGCCCAGGCAACAAAACGAGACTTTGTCTCAAAAAAAAAAAAGAAGGAATGATTTATGCAAATGCTTTTGAGTTTTAGTTGATCATTTGATCTCCCACAAAGTTTATTTCAAATGTAAGTCATGGATAGCCTCTAAAATAGCAAACATGTATTTATTAAAGGGAATAGATGAATGACAAATTGCCAGATTATACATTTCTATGGTCATCCTTGGTCTTTTAAGGGTTTAAAAAAATCTGTGAGGGTACTTTTAAAAAAACTATCAGATCAAATATTTAGAATTATTTTAGTTTAGAATTATTTAAAACCTCCCAGATAAAAAAATTATTTATAATACTATTATTTATAGAAAAAACACTGTTAGATCACTATTTCTTTTTTTTACAATGGGTCTAAATCTTGTTTAAAAATATCGTCTTTTGTTGGTCGACACCTCCTTCACTCTAGCTGAATTCCAGTGGAATAAACAATTGAAGATGGATCTAAATGCCAACTTTTGTATTCTGTACATAGCATAGTAATCTGAGATTGTAGTGCTACCTTTCAATAAACTGGTTATGACAAATAGTTTAGGTGAAACTAATTCTCAGTATTACAAGCAATAAAAGAGATGGACTAGAAAATTATGAAGCATGTGAGGGATTGCAAATAACAAACAGAACTGCCTGTTTTCTGTATATCATGTGGATTTAATAACATTGAATGGAATGACAAGGTCATTCTTGCATCTTGCTTCAGAATTTTACCCTATTAAGAAAAGGTGCTAATACTTCTATTCTCAGTTCTCAGGGCAGTGATCACCTTAATACAGCTGATGATTGATAAAATGCCACAGCCTATATAATCTTTGATGGTTTGGGGAAAACACATTTTAAAAAATTTCCCATCTAATTTACAACTATTTCCTGGTTCAAGCCATTTTAGTGAAGTTTGCACAATATTTTAGGCAATATTGTTCTTGTACTTGTTCAACAGTAACTTGTAAAGCTAGTGCAGAGAGTATAGAGAAAGAGTTATTTAAGGAGGACTGCAGGAAGTGATGTCATGCTGGGTAAAAATGGAGAGAATAATTTTTAGAATCAAGTGGCAACCCATTCCAAAATAGCTTTGGAATGTGAAAGGGGAATGGAAGTGAGTGAACCAGAATGAGATATTAAACCTACAGAGAAAACACCACCACGAGGAAGCTTAAACAAAAATTTTTCAGAAGAAAGAGGGAAATTTATTGCATTGTGGGGATTCACAAAATACAGATACCTAAAGCAAAAAGCACCTACCCAGGCCAAGGACTTTGTGAGGATCAAGGGCAGAGGTCTGTGAACAAAGGCTCCTGGACTCCACCCAGCCCATAGGCATGATTGCTTTGTTTATGTGTACAATTGAACAAGTATTTTAAAATTAGTTTTTATATAAAATGCTGTATTTCTAGCTTCTTTTGAGAAAAATCCATGTTCTTCAACCATAGAATGGCATTTTTGCATGAAAACAACTGATTGCTAGCTGCCCCATAGAAGACATACACTCCTCTCCATTATCTGTAGCCCTCACTCCAGTCCAAATGATACCTTTGTGCACATTAGAAAGGGCTGCCCTTTCTTAAGGTAATTTACCACCAATATCCAGAAAATTGTCTTAATAGATATCTATAAAGATTACAAATGTGAAGGAAGCTCCCTGGAGTTGCTCAGTGCACAGTCTGCGCAATGGTATGTGGAGGAATTCAAGGCTGCACCACTCATTTATGCCACCTGCCTTCAGGGGACTTAGAATAACAAGGATGAAATGAATAAGACTAAGCTAGACTACCGCAGCATCAATTCTTTTTGTCAATCTGATTGAGGTTAGCATCATTTTTCTCTTTCTTCTGTTTGTTTCTTTTTTCCTCCCTCCCTTCCTTTCTTTCTTCCTTCCTTCCTTCCTTCCTTCCTTCCTTCCTTCCTTCCTTCCTTCCTTCCTTCCTTCCTTCCTTCCTTCCTTCCTTCCTTTCTTTCTTTTTTTCTTTCTTTCTCTCTCACACACATACACACAAAAATGCAATGGTTTTAAAGTATTAAATTTGCTACCTTATTTCCTGATAATAACTTACATAGTTACTAATAATATATTTATAATGAAGGTAACTAATAATATATTTATAATGAAGGTAAAGTATAATTGATCTGTAGTTCATTTAAATTTACTAACAGACTAAACCAAAATATCATCTATAGTTTTGAGTGACTCAAAAGATCATGAACACATAAGTTTTCTTCCAGAAATTACTTCAGAAGCACACCATTGTGCAAACTGTGCATTGAGCAACTGCAGGGATCTTCATTAGTAAATTATCAATTCAAAATTTCAATTTAAGATCTAATAAAGAAACAAAGAAGGAGGGAAGATGGTAGAGAGGAATAAATAAAGGAAAGAGGGAGGGAAAGGAAAGGAAGTGCAGCCATAGTATGTAGAAATTAAACATATCTGATATGGAAAATGGAATAAAAAGGCCTTTATGCATTTTACAAAAGTTATTTTCAGTATCAAGGTCTCATGTCTATGACTGTTTATATAATAAAATTCAAATAAATTACATCAGCTAATCTATTATAAATACACTTACGATCAGAGATAGACACTAAAAGCAATTATTTCTGTTCACAACAATAGGACCAAGCTCACATTGTAAATATATTGATTTATAAGTAGCTTTCTGTAAAACTGTATGTCAATAATTTTAATTTATATATACTGCTCTCCCCAAATCCACTTGCACTGTGGTATTAACCTTCATTTTCTATTACAAGGGCAATTATTTCAGACAACAGTCTTAAATATAACTTTTTCTTTATATGTATTTCTTTTGTTTGTTCATATTATAAAATTAAAAAATTCAGTATGCAAATCCAACTATAAACTCCTCTCTGAACCATTATAAACACACCTGGCAACCCAGAAGCTGCCTGAAACCCCAGAGACCTGCCGAAGACTTTTCAACGGTTTTTTCAGTCATGTGATAACCCCAAACCCAAATTTTTCCTCTCTCCCTCCTTGAAAAACAGAGAGAAGTGATGGTTTTTGTAAAAGATTCCAATATTCAAAATAACTTAACAGGCTTGGTCTCAATGCTACTAATGTAATATATGACTGATTTCACAAACTGAAGAAATATAGAATATAATTTCTATTTCAAACATATTTTCAGTAGTATACTGGTAAATATTTAACAAAGGGATCTCTGGGGGAAAAAAGCCAATTTTTGTGCTTGTAATTTCTGTGGTATAGATATTCACACCATGATTGATTTTTAAACTACGCCTAGGTGAATTTCTAACTTCTTCATTGTTCTTCTCTGCTTTGTTCTCAGAAATCACTTAAATTCAGCCATCTGTGTTTCTCACTGACTACAGGAACTACCCTACCCCAAATTCAGTCCTTGAGCCTTCCCTCTATCCTCAGTAATACAGCCAGAAATACCCTTCTAGAATGCAAAGGTTCCATATCAATGTGCCTCACTGCCTTCAGATGAAGCCCAAAGTCCCACCATGATCCAAACGTTCCTTTTTGATTTAGCCCATAACCTGTGTTTGACCCTGTTGTACTGGTTGGTTGAAAGTTTCCCCTCACATTTGTGTTTGTGTACTCTTTACTTTCTTTTGTCACTAGTACCTTTATCATTATTTCATATCCCCAAAACATCTTTCCTTCTCCCTCACCATGGTCAGTTCAATCATGTTCTGTTTCAGTATCCTTTTTTTAAGCTTTCCCAAAACACTGTGCCTTCAACATCTCATGTCATTTTACTCAAAAGCCTGTATTGAAATTATTGTCCATGTGTTTGCTTCCTCAACAGACTATGAGCTTCTTCAGGAAAGGGACTATGTTCATTATTCAGTTGTAATGGAACATAATTGAAATGCTGATGTCATTGCTAAAAATGGAAAATATTATCAATTTTGAGAATCTATCTTTATAGCGTATTCTCTGCAGAATGAAGGTGGCAAAATCAGGTATAAAATAAATATTTTTGAATATTTCAAATTTTGCTATTCTGTATCAGTTTATGCCCTTTTTGGTAATTCCTTTAGGAAATAAACAAGTGTATAAAAGCACACATTAGATTTGCAGATGACCCTAAGCTAAGAGCAATTGTTACTATCCTGGGACTTATGCTTAGAATTCAAAACAACTTTAAAAAAGAGGAGTCATCAAAAATAAAGTTTAGCAAGGACAAGTTTAGAGTGACATACTTTGGAATAAAAGAGGAATTGAACAAATAGAAGGAGGAAAGAAAGGAATCATGGTAAGTATACATAAAAACTAACATTTTAAAAATAAGCATAAATCAGCAATGCATGACCAAGATAGGGCTTTAATAATCAGTCATGTTTTGATTAATTCACCAAGTCTTGACAGCATACTCCATGCAAAGCACCAACCAGATACTGATCATTTATGAGTTGATACTGAGGAAGAACTATGTCTGTTTACTCTAAATGTAGCCCACAACAATCCTTTAAAAAACAGTTACAAATGTTGAAATGGAGGAAATGAGAATAAACCATATAATAGGAATTGGTCAGATGTCCAGTTAACTTTTGTATCCAAATTTGGACTCAGTGAGTTTAAAAGTTTTAACTAGAGAAAGAAAAGATAAAGGCTGCTTCTACCAGGTCCACAATCTTTATCTGAAGCCCATAGAACCAAATGTGTTTCAAACTTCAAAAAACTTCAAATTTTCAAAAGTTTATATCTGTACATTTACTATAATACATAAATCAACTTCATCCTCCAACTCCATCTTCCAACTCCCTCCAGCAGGATCTGCAGGGGACTCCAGTCTAACACATTAATATTTCTGCAGCCAAATATATGAATAGTCTCACAGAGTGGTGTAAAGAAAGACTCTTAAGTAGCTTTGTGTTAGTTCAGGCCAGGTCAGGTTTTGTAGCCAAATGAATGACCAATGAAAATTCAGCTTTCAGAGCTTTTTGAATTTCAGACTTGTTAATTATGGTATGAGAGATTTAGGTTCAGGAAAGTTTAAGTGCTGAAAGCTTTAGGAAGGTTTATTTGTACTTATTTGTAAATGGAGTTGTTTCAGAGAAACTTACTTTGACGTGTTCTTTCAATTCAACATTAAATAAACATGGAAAAAAGAGAGAAAACATTATCTTCCAAGATCTTACCATCTTTTCACAAATGCTTTCCATTTTCTCTACATGACATCATCACTTTTTCATTCTTGCTTGGAACCATTTTTTCAACTTTTTTTCTGCCCAATGACGTCCCAACTCTTCTTGAAAATTCTTCTGATGATTCTGCTTGTTCATAAAACTGCCCCACATCAGCCACTCTATGGAGTATATAAATGCCTGTGAATCTGCTTTGCTCTCTCTCTGCCTATTTTGTCCAGGCTTTAACCCAGACTTTGGTGTATTGTATTGTCTCTCCATATACATAGAGCAGCTCCGTCCTCATTGATGGTCTTGAGTTTTACATGTGGCCATAAAGTAAAACAACTATGGTGTATTTCAGAATAGGAGCAAACCTTTAACTGAGACATTTTTACAGACTATTGTTATATATCCTTTTCATAAGCCAAGACTAAATGTATAAAGTGCTTTTAAAAGCATTTGTTTAAGATTTGGGCAGACTTTGAAATCATAAAAGTTAAAGTTCACCTAAATAATTAAATTTTCCCTTTCTTTAAATTAAAAAAAAGTTTTTTGAGATTTTAAACAAGTTAATGAATTAACAAGTCATTTGCATGGCTCTCATGCAACTTTTAAAATGTAACATATTAGAATGCTATATTTTACATTTTATACACCTGTAACATCTATAATAACAGCTGTGACAGTTTTTTGACATATTGTCTATGCATACACAAACCTAGGTGTTAATTTTACTAAATCAAGGGAAAACAGATGTTGAAAAAGTGTTTTTATAATTTCATAGATTTGTTTACTTTGTATCAACCATAGATTATTCTAAACATGGGAGGAAATTTATCATACTTAATCTAGTAAATATCCCATTTCCCTTGTTTAACCTGTGTCATAATATGTTTCATTTTTAAAAATATATTTCAAATATTTTAGAATGTAACATGTAGGGTAAGTGGTATGCAAATGTACCCACCATCCTTTTTTTTTTTTTTTTTGAGACAGAGTCTCACTCTGTTGCCCAGGCTAAAGTGCCATGGCATCAGCCTAGCTCACAGCAACCTCAAACTCCTGGGCTCAAGCAATCCTTCTGCCTCAGCCTCCCGAGTAGCTGAGCCTACAGGCATGTACCACCATGCCCGGCTAATTTTCTCTCTATATATTTTTAGTTGGCCAGATAATTTCTTTCTATTTTTTTTAGTAGAGACGGGGTCTTGCTCTTGCTCAGGCTGGTCTCGAACTCCTGAGCTCAAACGATCCACCCGCCTCAGCCTCCCAAAGTGCTAGGATTACAGGCGTGAGCCACCGCGCCCGGCCTAACCACCATCCTTTTTAATCTTTTTCTTTTCCCTCCTTTGCTACAGTAGTTTCCACTTTCTTGCTCCAAAGAAAAAACTTCAGTGTTAACCGTAAGAAACAATGTTTTGCCTCTCAAAAATTAAAATTTTCTAAAATTTCTCCCAGAAATGAGATTTGTAGTAATGTTATTTTCATACATATTTTTTGGTTTCTGTGATTTTTTTGTTCCAAACAATTTTGCATTATTTATTAAGCATTTGGAACTTTATTTCTTTGTGAGCAGAGGGAATGATAAGATTCTCAAATGTGCCACTTTAGAGGCAGATGATCCGGGGCAATGGCTGGAAAGGCAAATTGATGTTATTTCATTTAGTAGAAAACAACAGATGGTTTCCCAAAGGAGCATAAAGAACTAGTTTTTATTGTGTTGGTAAAAGAATCAGGAAGTCTATGGCTATATGGGCAATATGTACTTATATTTTTGTATGTCTTAAAAATTGTTTCTTCTCTAGGAAAGCAATAATCATGTTTAGCTGTTTTATGAAAGCAGTTTGCGTCAGCATGATGTATGTGGGAAAAGAGTGGACAGCAATAGGACATTCAAAGTGCTCTCTAGGTAGCAGTTGTCTGAAGGAGCAGAGCACTGCTGTTTTGGTGAAATTCTTGCCAAGAAATCATGAGGCCAATTGATTACTTTATTTTAGATTTTTCCCAACAATAAGAAGTTGAATATTTTATTCACTTGCTAGCACCGTCTTATACTCAAAAATCCATTTGAATTTTGAATAGATCTACAACTAATTCCAAAATTCTCAGATTTTTCTAATATTGTGGTATGAATTGAAATAGAGTAGTTATTCATATTCAAACATTCTAAATACTGGTCATAGAAAACTGGGCCATTTTCTCCTCTTCAATTGGCATGTTCATGCATAATAATGGAAAAATCCAGAGTTAGGAATCTTTAAAGTCTTATCCTGTGACTGAGATAGCAATGGTGGCAGAGGAGAATATTTTATTTGGAACTTATTTGGAGTGGAGAGTTCCAAGACTGGGAGAATAAATTTCAAATTTGCGATTATTTATAAGCAATACATGATAAATGAGGGTGGTTTTAACATGATTAGAAATGAGGGTTGTATGGGAGGAACATTTCATTGCTAAAACCTGTAGGACATAATATTTATTAGATGTGAAATGCTGAAAGAGAAAAAAGAGTCAGAGGCAATGCATAGATTAGTCCTGGTCTGAATTTACACCCCATTACTCTCCCCTTGCTCACTCAGCCCCAGCTATATTTATCTCTTTGTCATTATACAAAAATGTCAGACACACTGCTACATCAGTGCCATTGAACTTGCTATGCCTGCTTCTTTTCCCACAGACATTTCAAGAGAAGGCTTGTTCCTTCTCTCTGTCAGATCTTTGTTCCATGGTTATCTTCTCAGTGAGGACTTCCAGGAGTCCCCTGTTTAATATCACAACCATCCCTCATCCCCAGCATGGTGGACGGATGGGAGTTTGATGGAGCCATTGTAGATATGGGAGAATAAAGGGATGAGTTCTATTTTGAACACATTAAAATAGAAATGTTCTACAGTCAGTTAGGAAAACAAATTTGTAGCTCTCTTTGTTGCATCTACTGTAAGAATGAAGACCATTCTCAGCAATCAGATTATTGATGTTCCAGAAAATGGGAACATCACTCTGAAGGATGCACAGTTATTGTGAAGGGCCCCAGGGGAGCCCTGTGGAGGGACTTCAATCACATCAATGTAGAACTCAGTCATCTTGGAAAGAAAAGGAAGAGTCACCAGGTTGGCAAATGGTGGGGGAATAGAAAGGAGCTGGCTACCATTTGCAGTATTTGTAGTCATATATGGAACATGATCAAGGGTGTGACACTGGGTTTCCATTACAAAATGAGGTCTGGGTGTGCTTACTTCTCCATCAACATTGTTATTCAGGAGAATAGTCTCTTGTTGAATTCCGAAATGTCTTGGGTGAAAAATGCAGGGTTCAGATAAGGCCAGACATTACTTGTTCAGTATCTCAAGCCCAGAAACATGAGTTAATTCTTGAAGAAAATGACATTGAACTTGTATTAAATATCAAATTCAGCTGCTTTGATTCAGCAAGCCATAACAGTTAAAAACAAGGATATCACAAAGTTTTAGATGTGTTAATGTCTCTAAAAAAGAAGTAGTTCAACAGGCTGATGAATAAGATCTAAGAGTTGTTCAGCTACAAAAACAAGATGCTAAATGATTCCTAAAACATATTTGTGCTATTTTAAGAATGCAATAAAATCTCTCTATTAAAAAAAAAGAAAAACATATCTGTAGCATAGGAAAGATGTAAAGTTTAATTATATACTTTTAGAAGTTCTCTAAATAAAGGTAATATGGATATCAAGACTTCTGCTTTAGGGCAGGATGAAGTATTCATGGCAACTAAAAAAGCCAGATAAACTATGAAAAGGTCTTTTTAGGGTTTTAGTGAGCTGCTGAAGCAAAAAGGCTTAGAGAGACTGACATTCCAGAGAAAACAGAGGTAAATTCAGACGTAGAGTGAGGATCTGTGTTTTTCTCTGGGGACATTTGCTGATTCTTGGTATGACTTAAAGGCTGAAAACATGAGCTTGGTTAAGACAAGCAGCTGCTGCTGGGGCACAGATAAACAATCACAGTATGCAGTTATGTGGTTAGAGTGACAAAAATGGAGACTCAAGAGACCTCAAATACAGCCAATTTCCAAAGAATTTGTTATGTTCTGAAGATGTGTAGAACAAAAGCATAGGGAACTAAGGAAAATAACTTTAAAAAGCAGAGTAGAAATTTCAATATCCTTATACTGAAGAGAAAGCGATCTACTAAATTTGCAATTAAAAACCTATTGAAACCCATACCATAGGAGCAGATACAAATCATAGGTATACCAATTCTTACCAAAATTGGATCCCAGCCTGAGTGTGTGTAGTCTTTGATTGGATGAAAGTGATAAATTCTACATTCTAGTTTTATAGCAATGGAAAGGGCAAACCCTTTTTGGTGGGATTAATATATCCTCTGATGAAAAATATGACTCTACAGTTTCCTTTTTATATCCAATATATGACATTCAGTCAGGTGATATAGATGTTGGAGTTAGCAGAACTTAAAATAGCTTTGATTAATATGCTCAAGAAAAAAACAGTTACAATGTGGACAAATCTGGTAAAATTATAAAAAATATCAGCAGAGAATTTGAGACTAAAAAATAATCAAAGTGACATTCTAGAACTGAAAAATATAATATCGGGGAGTGGGGATGGAAATTCAATGGTTCAATTTACCAATTTACCAGGAAATTAGACACAGAATAAGACCAGTTTGGTGAACTGTAAAATGAGTCAATAGAAAATATTCAAGCTAAAGTACTGAGAAAATAAACCAGAAAAGGGCTTAAGAATGTGTGAAACACCAATAGTGTCAAAAGATAGTTAAAAGTTCTAATACACATGTAACTGGAGTCCCAGAAGGAAAAGACTCAGGGAACTGAAGTCCTGGAAGGAAAGAAATGAAACTTGATTGTAACTAATGTTTGTAAGAGATAATGACTCTAAAATAAAATGATGAAAAGTTATCAAATCACAGACTTAAGAAGCAGGGAAGCATGTACTCACCATCAAATTGGTTTCACTGATCATCACCTAAGAGCACATTTGGGAATAACACTAATCGGGTATTGGGCAGTGTGGGGGGGGGGGAGGGGATGAGTATATACCTACATAATGAATGCAATGCGCACTGTCTGGGGAATGGACACGCTTGAAGCTCTGACTCTGGGCGGGGGGGGGGGGCAGCGGCAAGGGCAATATACATAACCTAAACTTTTGTACCCCCATAATATGCTGAAATAAAAAAAAAAGCAGAGAGAACCCAAATCATTACAAATGCAAACAAATGCTATCTAGCAAATCATAGTAATTCTATTAAAACCTACATATAAGAGAATTTTAAAAGCAGTAAGAGGAAAATGACACTTTAAAGAAGGGACAATTAGACTTTCAGCTGATTTATTAAGAAAAGAAAGCCAGAAGACAAAGAAATGACATCTCTGAAATGTTGTAAGAAAAAAACTCGAAAACCTAGAATGCCATATCCAATACTTATATCCTTCAAAAATAAAGGTGACTAAGAGGTTTTCAATAAAAACTGAGAGAATTAATTCCCAGTAAGCCTGCTTTAAAAATATTAAAGAAAGTTCTTTTGGCAGAAGGAAAACGAAACAGGAAAACATGGAAAAGAATTGAGTGGATAAATATAAATAAATGTTAATTATACAAGATGATACTAGTAATGTATTGGGAAGTTTAAAATACATGTAGAATTAAAATTAACAATGAATACTTAAAAAGTAGGCAGTGGTATATGAAGTTTTAAAAGATTCCAGCATTAATGTGGAAATGGTAACAGTAATAATTTTTCTTAGGCAATTATATCAAGAATATATGCTATAATCCTGAGCATAAAACATAAAAAAGAATAGTAAAACAAAGTATAACTAACAAGTGTAGAATAAAAAAAATGAAAGAGAAAAAAGTTACAAGAGAGTAAAAGAAACAAAATAGATTAATCAAATACAATACAAATTGTAAAATAGCAGATACAGGTTCAAAGTTATCAGTACTAATATTAAATATAAATGAACTAAATATTATAAGTAAAATACTAAGATTATCAGATTGGGTTAAAAATACCTACATGATACTTACAGAAAATACATGTTAAATATAAAAGCACATAAAAGGTATAAGTGAAAATGTAGAAAAGGGTAATTTCATACAAACACTAGACAAAAACTGATATAGTTATACTAATATTAAGACAAAATAGTCTTCAAGGGAAGAAGCATTACTAAAGATAAGGAGTGAAACTTCACAAATAAATGGGTCAATACAGACAGAACATATCAAAACTCTGAAACTGTATGTATCCAATAGCATGGAGATATATATATATACACACACATATACACATACATTTTATATATATATATAATGTAGCTAGCAAACAGAAAAGATAAGTAGACTAATTCACAATCATTGTGGAGACTTTAACATACCTTTTGCAATAACTGATATAAAAATCAAATTAAAAAGTAAGAACATAGAAGATATAAGCAACATAATTAAATCTGACCTAATTGACACATATAGAACACTGCATCGAACAATGACAGACTTAACATTTTTTTATGTAAACATTGTACAAAATTGTTCTTATCCTCTGTAGTAGTCAGAGCTCTCCAGAGAAACAGAACCAATAGTACATATATATAAAGAGGGATTTATTATTAGGAATTGGCTCACACAATTATGGAAGTTGGCAAGTCCAAAATCTGTAAAGCCGAGGTCCCAGTTCAAGTACAAAGGCTAGAAACTACAGTCAAACCAGGAAGAGCTGATGTTTCAGTTCAAAGGCTGTCAGGCTGGAGAACCTCTCTTACTCAAGAGAGGGTTAGTCTTTTGTTCTATTCAGGGCTTCAGCTGATTGGATGCCACCCACCACCTTATGGAGAGTAACCTGCTTTACTCTGTCTACTAATTAAAATGTTGATGTCATTCAAAAGCTCCCTCACAGAAATACCCAGAATGTTTGACCAAATATCTGGGTACACCATGGCCCAGTCCAACTGACACATAATATTAATCACCACATGCTCATTATAAAGAAATTCTCCCTGTTTTCAGACCACAATGGAATCAAGCTATGAGTCAGAGAAAGATAGAAGGGAACATAAATTATCAATAATATGAATGAAAATGATACTTTACTACACATTCTAAAGACATGAAAAAAGATAAAAGTCTGAGGATTCAAATAAAATAAACAAATTTCTAAAAACACACAACTTTCCAAAATTGACAACAAAAGAAATAGAAAATTTGAATAGTGAATATTAAAGAAATTGAATCTGTTAAATTTTTCCTACAAAGAAAATCCTAGGTAGACAACTTAATTGGTGAATTATTCCAAGCATAAAAACAGAAAGAAGAGTAGTGTTACACAAAACCTCCCAAATAATAAAACAGAGAAAACTTCACAACCATTTTTATGAGGGCAACGTAACCTCAATTCAAGAACCAGACAAAAATATTGTTAGAACTACAATCCTGAAGAAGGACAGGGCTTAGAAGAGTCAGGAAAAAAAATGGAGGTCAGTAGGGCAGAAACGTAACAAGGAAGAGGGGCAAGAGTAAGACTGGGGGAAAATGAGGGCCAGCTATGTAGGACCCCACAAGCCAGGGAAGGGAATTTTGAAATTCATTTTGAAGCAACAGTCATTGGTTTGTTCACATTAATATATTTAACCTAATTACCAGATTTCAAATCATAATTACATTTATCAAGAAAAAGCTTCACCTGATATCACCTGTAAACAATGTTAAAGTTTATTGTTAAATCCTTTTAAATTCTTAAGAAACAATGGTCATATCACTTTTGCAATAAATTAAAATATAATAAAAGATTTAATATTTTTATTTATATATCATGCTATGACACATTTTAATAATTCATATTTGTTTCACAAAATAAAATGCTGATTTTTAAGGTCTTATAAATTGGATTATTAGAAAGCACACTGAAATCATGTCAATATCTAATGTTACTGACGATTTCTCCCCTCTTGCACTGTGAGTTTAAAAAGGTGTTCTAAAGTTTCCTTCTTTCCTTCTCTTATCTTGGTATTCCCTCTCTTTGTTCTTCCCTACCTCTTTTCTTCCTTCTTTCATGGAATACAGCATTGAGGCCAACATGTAGCCAAAAATGTCAAAAAAAGAAAAGCTGCCCTCAACTCTCAAGTATAGTCCAATAAGATTTTTAATAACTCACACAAGAAAAAATTTTATCATCTAGCCCATTAAAACAAAGTGTCAAAATATGACTCCAAGAATAATTCTGAAACTTCACGCTAAGTTGGAAAAAAACTCTGGAGAATATTTGATTCCACCTGACAGTCAAAGTATATTCCCTTTTATGAAATTACTAAAATCAAAGCCATGACTGCCATCAATGTGATGTTCTCAGTATAGGCTATGCTAAAGTAGCAAATAAATCCCAAAATCTCTATTTCTTAACACAGTAAAAGTTTATGTCCTGCCTTCACAAAGTATGGTGTGGGACAAGAGGATCTTCTAGGTGACATCTAGGATCAATTCTAGGTTATCTTCCTGAGATGATTCAAAGAACTAGGCTGCTTCCACCTATGTCTGCCATCTTGGGATTTTTGCTCCCGACCATATGGAGGAGTGAGAATGAGGAAGATCATGCAAATGTATTAGAAGCCCGGCAGTATACATCTCTTCCACTCACATTTCTTGCCCAGAATTAATCATTTGGTCTCATTTAAATGCACATAGTCTGGGAAATGTCTTCCTGTATGCCCGAGAGAAATAGAAAATGATTTGGTGGTCATATAGTATTGTACTATCACAAGCTGAAAATGCATATTTGAATAGCTAACAGGGTATGTAAGTCAACATTGAAGGCCACACAAATAAAATATCTGTTCTTATAAAAAATTATTCACGTCATTGTAATAAGACATAGAGTATGGCAAATCATGATAAAGAAATTATTCTCCATATTATGGATAAATTGTAGGTCATTTATATTCAGTTAAACAAAAGTAAATAATACTACATGATTTATTTTGCCTCTAGGCTAAACTACATGAAAACTCTAACTCTTAAAGGCCTTTTTCATCTTGGGGAACATCCTGGGCTGAAAAACAAGAGAAACTTTGAACAAAAGTATACAAAGATCCAATATTTTACTCAGAAACAATGCACACATTGATTATTTTTAGTAGTAAATTATAAATACTTCAAAATAACTTTTTCTTCCAACTACATTTTTAAAAACTGTATATTATATTTCAGGAAATTATGGAAAACTTGAATTTGCTTTAGTTTAATAGATAAAAAGTTGTAAACTTTATGGCTGAAACAAAAATATCAACAGAAAACAATGAAACAAGGAGCCAATGCCTGTCGAAGCAATAATTTAATAGCAGGAAGTTAGCCTGCAAAAAGTTAATTCTCTTATAAAAAGCCAATTTCTCTCTGCCCTCTGCAAGGCTTGTCTGGGTTAGAAATTCAAAGCACTAATTGCCTGAGTTTAGAAACTCCTGGGATTTATAAGAGTCTGAAGGTCAAAATACTAGAGCAGGTAAATGAAGGCTTATTAGCATGAACTAACAATTGCATTGTGGTGCTGCAGATATTTTGTATTAAATGAAAGGATGAAAGGGGAAAATAAGCCAAAGGAATGGTGAGTTAAAAGCTGGTGGCAGAAGGAGGGCTTAGAATAAAGCAGTCATTAAAAGTCCTTTGGAGTTAACTTCTTTAAAACAGCTAACGAGGTATGCTCCTGATTGCATGAATTTTTTTGGTTTTTTGGTTTCCTGCAGAGACAACAATTCACTGCTGACCTTGAATATGTACCCAATATGCAATTTTCCAAACGATTCTGATGTACATGGAAGGTTGTTGCAAAGCCAGAAAATGCTGTAAACAGAGATCTTGCAGAACGTTTTCCTGTTTGACCCTTTATACATTTCTGCTGAAACTCAGAACCGGTTTTCTTACCTACTCCCTCTCATGTTGTTTTCTCTCTCCAGCATGCTCAATTTCTAAACAATGTTCAGCTACCTCAGTAGCTGCTCTATCCTTTACAGCTTCTCTGTCTCCAGAGGGAACAAAGCCAAATGACAGGCACTCTGAAACAGCATCTCTGTTATCATTGAGAGGCAGAAGGGCAGTGTTCGTGCAAAACACCTCTGTCTTAAAGCATTTATTATAATCAGTGCCTTTTAAGATTTAAAATGGATTTTTAATTTATCTATTATTATAAGAGTAATACACTCATAAAAATTAAAACAAATATAGACAAAAACAAATGTAGAAAAAGCAAATACAATCTATAAAATCAAAATTATAAAACAAATATAGAAAAAATATATAAAAATTGTTCCCTTCATCCTCTTCTAATCTACAAAATTTGATATGAAGCCTTTTTCCAGGACTATCTTATGCATATATAAGCATATATATATACATATATGTATGAACTCATATTGTTTTTGTAAATTGAGGTATAGTTTATATACAATAAATAAAATGCACACATTTTAAGTGTATAATCTAATGAGCTTTGACAGATGTATACACATGAGTAATTATCATCTCAATGAAGATATCGGACCTATCCATCACCCCAGAAATTTCCCTCAGGCCCCCTTCCAGTTGATTCCAACAGCCTCCCCTCTCTAGGGTAACAACGACTCTAACTTCAAACATCATCGATATAGTTTTGCTTTTTCTTAAGTTTTGTATACCTTTTGTTTATGGTTTCCTTTGCACAATATAATGTTTTGGGGTTTTCTCCATGTTGTCACATGTAGTTCATTTTTGGGCCAAGTAGTTTTCCATTTTGTATGAATACCACAATTTTTAAAAGATCTGTCGATGGACATTTATGCATAAGTAATGTAATTTTTATATACAAAAATGATTGTCCTATGCATCTTCTTCTGTGACTTTATTTTTATTTTTCTGTACAGAATTACATACTGAACATGCTTCCCTAAATGTTCATGTGAATTTACCTGATTCCTTCTAAGGCTGCATAGTCTTCTAGCATATGAATGTGCTACATAGTATATACTCACTCCTCTATTTATAATTATGCACTTTCATTACTAAAGTGGTTTTGTAAATTAAAGTTATGCTTGCAAACAGCTGCAAAAATTAACATGGTAAAGATGTGTCTAAGATAAAAATATAGAAATGTCTAAATCAAAAAATCCATTTTCACTTTATAACTCCAAGTTCCATTACCAAGATATAGCACATTTAACAGTATTTTAAAATAATAAGTTGGTAGCTATGAGATTATTTGAAGAATATATATTTCAATGCTAGTTTTATCAACTTTAGAAATGCCTGTTGATTCTGTGCTATGAAAAATGAGGAATTTAGTATTTCTGTACTATTCTCACCCTCTTTCCCTATCTCTCCCTCAGATTTATATTTTGGTTGCATTATTATTTTTACATTCTAAACATCTTTACATTCTCTTCTGCAACAATAATTAGCCTCGTACTTTTTATCTAGATTTGGTTCTATAAATGTAAGCACATGTAGGTATTTCAAATTTATGATGATATAAACTCTATTTACTCAAGAATCAAGTAGTATGAATAGGCCAAAAGAAGTAAATGTACTTTTATGTCCAAAAAAAAAAAAAAAAAAACCCTTTAATGCTTAAAGGTGAATATTCCAAGTATTGGAGAGTGCTGCAATCCATTTTATCTACATTTCATCGATTTTTTAAAAAAAAATTCTACATCATTAATCAACTAGAATTTGTATTTTAACTTATAAGAAAATTCCTGTTTCATTTTATGGGAATATCTTCACATAACTATTATTTTTCTTACCAGGCACATAATGATTAACTTTGAGTCTTTGCTCTTTCAAAATATTGCTTTGCACATGTATTATTTGATTGAGTTTGGAGTGGAATGCTGAGGACAAGAGGTCTGATATCTTCTGGTTCTCTTCCCTTCAGAAGGAATCTCTACTTTTATCTCTGAATGCTTTCAGGCTTTTCCATTTATTCTAAAATTTCCAGGACCTACCTATGTTTGGGAATCATCCATGTGTCCTGCCTGCCACTTGGTGGACTATTCCTCTCTACATATGACTTTCTTTTCTTTTTTCTTTGTTTAAAATATGACTTCTCCATTTTGTTTGTTTGTTTTGTTTTGTTTTTGTTTTTGTTTGTCACCAGCCTCATCATCTCCTTAAGCAGATGGGCCATCTGAAGAGATCCCTGCATGTCACAGAACTTTGCTGTCACATTTTCAGTCTCTGTTTTTTCTCGCCATTCTGAACAGTTCTCCCTATTTATCTTCCAGATCCAGTTTTCAGATCTGCCCATTGTTTTATTCAATTCTTTTGTAATTTCAGCTTAAATATCACTGATGAAATATATCTCTTGCTGTCCGATTACAGTTTTTACAAAGATGTTGTAATATTAAAAATTATATAAGACTTACATTTTAAATGCAATAACTCACTTAATTCTCACCATAGCCCTATAATATTGGTTCTAACATTAATCCCATTTCACAGATTAAAAAATTAAAGTACAAGAAGTTAAATATCTCATACAAGATTACACAGCTGGCTCCAGTGCCCATGTTTTTAACTATTACATTCCACTTCCTCTCTTGCTTTACTGGTGAAATACCTTTACACATTTTTCTGAAAATACAATTTCAATTATTGTAATGATTTTGTTGTTACCTTAATTACCTCTTTTTCTCCAAGACTAGAACTTTTTTTGGTTTATATGAATTTTTCTCTAAGCTATTAATTAGTTTGAATGCACTGATGTGAATACACCAATGTCTATTACTCCTAAAACAAATTGTGAAATCTCCTACCAACGCCTGTGGGCTCCCGCAGAGCTGGCCCCTATTTCTCCTTCATCTTACTTCCTTTCCTTGTCATTTTCTCTGTCAGAACCCTCTTTCCTCAGTTCTTTGCCTGGCTGGGTTTTTATCATCCTTCAAGTTTCTCCTCAATGTCAGCTTCTCAGAAAAGATCACCCCACCCTTTTGATCCAAAGTGGGTCTGATCTTGACACCCTATTCCTTGAAAGCATATACCACAATTCATGATGAGCACGCTCATCTTAGCTTACTTGTTTATTTTCATCTCCCAATCTAGAGAGTCATGGCAAGACTTCATGTGCCTTGATCACCATTCACTGTCCTCCAGTGCCTAGTGCTGTGCTTGCAGCAGAGCAGGCAGTGGAGAAGCTGAAGAGCAAGTGTAGGAGAAATGATAACAGAGGGACATCAGCTTTATTGAGACTTCATTTTTATGGCTCTTTTTTAAAACAATTTTTTATTATTGCATAATAGATGTACGTAGTTATAATTTAATACATTCATATAATTTGTAAACATCAAATCAGATTAATTGGGATATCTATCACCTTAAATATTTTCTTTATGCTAGAAACATCTAACAATTCCTTTCTGGTTATTTTGGCATGTACAATAGATTGTAAACTACAGTCATCCTACTGATCTATCTAATACTGGGTCTTATTTCTTCTATCAGATCATATATTTGTACCTGTTAGTCAATTTCTCTTCATCCTCCCTCCCTCCTCCCCTCCCTGGCCTCTGGTAACCACCAATCTACTGTCTATCTTCATGAAGTTCACTTCATGAGTGAAAACATACAATATGAGTGAAAACATACAATATTTGTCTTTTTGTTCTTGGCTTATTTCACTTAACATAATGATCTCCAGTTCCATCCATATTGCTGCAATTAATAGGATTTTATTCTCTTTTATTGAGACCGCACTTTTAGAAGAAAAAAAATCCGCACTTAATTTTAAAATCTATTCCCTTATCTATAAAATCCAGCATCAATTTTTAAAATGAGACTGCTTCTCTATAGCTGCATATTTATTGAGTATAAGCTCTACTTTTCTGTCCATTTTCTAAATGTACAGTTGTGTTTTAATTAAGGGAAATATCCCACATTAGTGGCTTTTGGGAAATAGCTCATTGATTAAAGATGAGAAACAAATAGGTGACATTTACAAGGACACCACTACTCCAAGGCACATATGTCTGTTCTTACGAAAAGAGACCAATTTAAAGTCACACACTGTGGTGTTACTAATGGTCCTCAGCTGAGCAATCTTCCAAACAGTATAATTTTGATTGGAATGCAATTTACTTTTCTATAAGTAATGAAAAAGGGGTCAACCCATCAGCGAATACAGAAAAGGGAATGTGGAAGGGAGGGTAATGGAGAAAGCAGCTGTTGAGTAAAGTGTAGGAAACTGGAAATAAAACCTTGAAAAAACTCTTCAGTTAATACACATAAACATTGCAGAAGTATAGCCTTTGAAGCCATAGTTTGAAGCCATGGATGTTTTTAAGGGTAATTTTGCCAAGGCTAGTAGGTAAGCCAAAGAATGCAATATCTAATATAGCCAGCAAACTTTATATACTATTAAGCTAAAATAGCTTTATAATAATATGGCAGCATCTTTGGCAACTACTCCCAGACATAAAACAATTAAAGACTCCAAGCCTTCTCTTTCACATAGTCTCTAATTAGCTCATGAGATAATTTTTTGTTTTTCCAAATTTTTAAAATTTAATTTCTCATCCTAATGAATGACTTCAAGTATAGAGATGATGTCATTTTAAAAAATATTGCTCAGACACTCTCTTTATAAATGTTATTAGAAATCCCACTTTAACTAAAGCAGTCAGGGAAGTTCCCTCCCCCAAAACTCCTGAAGGAAGCAGAAGATTTATTTCTAAGAACCAGAGAGGATGTGAAATTGGGCATACAAGGTCTGTCAGAGGGTAAAGGTGAAGAACCAGACTGAAAACAAGGAGATAAATTGAATAGTTGCAGGCAGAACAGTAAGCACCCCACCCCCAGCCTCCTTTCTGGCCTGGCTCAAAAAGCAGCTAAGCTTATTACCAACACACAAGCACACACATACACACACACACACACACACACACACACACACACACAGTGACAGATCATCAAAAGATTCATTTCTAGAGGAACTTCATGGGTCCCGACAAAAGACCTACAAAAGGTTTACATTACAGATTACCCAAAGGAGGAAAAAAGCCTAGAAGAGAAACTTAAAGGAGGAGAGTAACACTTAAGAAACTGACTGAAAAATAAAACTCTAAAAAGGAAGAAGGAAGGGAGGGAGGGAAAGACGGAGGAAAGCAAGAAAGGAAGGAAGGAAGGAAGGAAGGAAGGAAGGAAGGAAGGAAGGAAGGAAGGAAGGAAGGAAGGAAGGAAGGAAGGTAGGAAGGAAGGAAGGAAAGTAGGAAGGAAGGAAGGAAGGAAGGGAAAGAGTGAGGCCGAGAGGTAGTGGAAGCACTAGGAAATAAAGCATGGTGGCACATAAGCCAAAAAAAAACGACACTGCCCGGTGTCAAATGCTTAGGTGAGGTTAAGCCAAATGAGAATGGAAGCATGTTCACTGAATGTCACCACCTTGTGTGTTTTATTTTGTAATGTTTACAAGATCATTTTCTTTAGAGTAATATGAGGGGGAGCCAGAATGTGGGTTGAGAAATAAGTGGGAAATAAGAATATTGATGGAAGTAATGTAGGCAGTTCTTTCAATGGGTTTAGATATGAAGGAGATGAGCCATTTGGGGAAGGGGCTGGAAGGGGTGGAGAGTTGGAATGAGTGAGGTTTAGTTGTTTGTATTTCCAATTTTGTTTTTAAGAAAGAGGCCTGCAGACACCTAATCCCTTATTGAAAGAAACAAGGAGAAATAAGGAAGTTGACCAAAAGAAAAAGATGAAGTTAGGTCATAACAGGGCAGAATCAGGACCTAGGTGGCAAAAAGAGTCCATGCACAAGGAGGAACAAGAGGGACAGAGTTGCAGACTTGGTAACAGAAAGACAAAGGACATTATTTCTCAAATTTCTGTTCTCTCTGTGAAGTAAGTGGTGAGGTCACATGTTGAGAACCAGGAACAGTAAAGAAGAAGAGTCAGAGATATCAGAGTAGTCAGGATGGAGAAGAAAAGCAAGAGGTAACGAGGGACTTGCAAAACTTCCAATGTTAAGAGCTGAGATCAGAGGTTGAGTTTATCATGTCCTAAATAAGCTTCTCTGTGTGATATTTCAAGAGTCTATTCAAAGGGTCAGAAATGGTAGGCAGTTTGGTGACTATTTCACGAGACAGGTACAATGGGAAGACATTGAGGTGAAGAGTTTGAGATGTTAATAAGAGCAGTAGAAATAATGCACCATTGATCCAAGTTTTATAGGGAAGAAAGTGAAGGTAGGATAGAACTGATAGGAAAATAGTAAAAGGGTCAACAAATCAGTGGTCAAAATGCAACAGAAAAATTGGCATAGTGGAAGTAAGTGGAACAGAAAATCAGGATCTTAGAAAATGGCACCTCCATACACCTAGAGGTCATCAATTCCTCCTTATCCCCACATCCACTCTATAAGAAAGTCTCCTTAGCTCCATAACCAAAGTATATCTGAACCTGCCCAGGTTTCACCTATCTTCTGCTAACACCTGTCTAATGTACCATCAGGCCACTATGACATCCTGCTAGCCAACATCCATCCTGTTCCCACTCTTGTCTCTCTGGTTTTCTTATGATGTCATCTCTAGATGGTAGCTAGAGTGATCCTCTCTGAGTTCAGTACTCCCTCAATTGCTCCCAATCATATTTTAAATAAAATTTAAATTCCTTACCAAGGCCTCCAAGATTCTAGATAATCTGCCCTGCAGACTTCTCTGATTTTTGTCTCCTACCACACTTATCACTGATGAGGAAGTCATGAAACTAAGAGACTAGGCTGCTGGATGGGTGATCCATATGGCATTGAAGTTATATAGAACATGGGGGAGGTACGTTGCAATGAAAAGCTCCTCAGGGACTTATTTATTGTTTGCATATTCATTTTAATAAAATTATAAAATGAATTAGAAAAAGCAATAGAAATATACTATACTGTAAACCCCTTAAAGATATGGTCTACAACTTATTTATATTTATATATCCAGCAATTAGTACATTGCCTGGTAAATTTTGGTTAGTTAAATAAATGAACGAATGAACAAACATAGAGTTTTTATGGGATGGGTGCATTAGAAGCTATTGTTCTTACCTGCCCAGCATCTATTTCCTCTGATTTTGCTATGGGAAATGACCCAGTCAGTCTTCACTGCATTCAGTCTCATTAGGACTGTTAGCCAAGGCATCCCACTCACTCCTGGCATGCGGCCCAATATTAAGCCAATCAGTTATTCTTCAGGGAATTTGAATCATGGCTGGAATAAGGTTGAGATGGTAAAACTGTTCCAGCTGGTTCATGTCAACAGTAACACCCTTGAGATTTTCTTTAGTTCTTGTTCTCTCAATCCTTAGGGCATCCCTCTTTCTCTACTTTTCAAGAGGTGGTTCTTCAACTTTTCCTTCACTATTGTGAGTTGCATCGTGGCCTTCTAATAAATTCTTTTTGACTTAAGTTAAGTAGAGTTGTTTTCTCTTGTTTGTAGCCAAAGAATTCTAAAAAACTGGAAATCAAACACAATCAAGAGAAAGCCTGTTTGTTTTAATAACTATTGAGTAATGCTATGTGCCAAACATAGTATAATAGTAGGCATCAACAGATTCAAAATTCTTCCTGAAATAGTGCTTGTCTTTACACAACTTAAAGGTTTTTTTAGGGAGATAAGGAGTATGATCAAATAACTATAGGATAAAATGGAATTAGTGGAATATAACATGCAGGTGAAATGTGAAGAAGATTGAGGAAAGGGATCTGTTCAGTTGGAGCAAATATGGTAGCACCAACATTTGGCATAAGCTTAGGATCTGGGCATGCTGACTTGGGAAAGGCCTTGAGAATCAGCAGCAGCAGTGCACAGAGAGGGGCAAGCCTCAGGTAGGAATGGCGATCAGCAAGTGAATCAGTTTGCTACGTTCACGAAGGAGAATAATGAGCAAACAAGTTGCAAATAGTAGATTGGAGCTGAAAAGTCAGGCTAAGAAAAGTCCAATTTAGATTCTGTGGGCAACAGGGAACCAGAAACATTATTTACGCAGAATTGTATCTGGAAAAACAAGGCATGCAATGGCATATATGATGTACTGGAGCAAGGAAAAGAACAACATGAAGAAACAAATCCCAAGTTATTGCAATAGTCCTATCAAGAGATGATAGTACTAGAATGAAGAAAATTTCAAACACTTTCTATTTAATTGTCATTGGAAAGAAAGATAATCAAAAAAAGCAGTAGTGAGACCCTGAGTTGAATAAGATGCTGAAATTGATACACAATGTTCCACAGTTCTGTATTTCAAACCCTCATTTTTCTTCCTTCCCTCTCCTGAGTTTTAGTCACCCATCCCTAGCTGTCCACATAACATCTTCACTTGGATGGAACAGCATTATCATAAATAACATGCCTACAGACAAATGTATTGCTACTTTTATCCACTACCCCACGATTTACTGCCCCTTCTTTTCTTCCTGAACTTAGAAGCATCTCTGCCTCCTTCTGTCCTTCAACTGCCATCAGTCTTTACATCACATCTAATGGATAAGACCCTTATTCACTCATGCTAGGTTCACTGCAGCAGCTTTCTGATAAATCTCCCTGTTCCTGTTTTCTCCCCACTACATAGCAGAACATCAATAAACTCTGTCTAAAGTTGATAAATTAATCTAGCAAGCACAACGCAGCTTTCATTGCCACGTGGATCTGCTGAAAACACCTCCTAAAAAAATAGTAATATTACTCCCATGCTCAAAAAATGACAATGGATTCTACTTGCCCCCACTTTTGCTGGATAATAACTTTTTCTATTCTTTTTAATTGTGCAAGGTCCACTATGTTATCTGTGTGTGCACAAGTATACCTGTGGTGGGGGGTGACCGTGGGCATGTGCACACGCTAATAGCAGAGCCAGAGAAGACACGGTACAACAGAACTGGGCTTCCCTAGGGTGAAGGCCACATCCCCCAAGTAGACACCATCTTACTAGATTAAATTCTCAGGGGCCTTGATGGGAAAAGAAGGAAACTGAAAATGCAACTGCTATGCTTGTATACACTAGTGCAAGCTTTGACAGGTTAAATCCTCTGATTATCTGTTTATGCTTTCAGCTATTTGGTTTTCAAAGATTTGTATCAATCGATCATGTCCACACAATGTCCAGATTTAATCCATATAACTCCAAAAGGACTAATCCTGTGTAGCAGCAGATGCTTTAAAAACATCTGTTCACACAGATACACACGTGTCCCAGGCCCAGCGCTGCACACCCACACCCCAGCCTGGGCCCGGCCACGCAGAGCAGCAGCTCTGACTCTGCTTCTGCCCCCGCCCCTCCTCCAGCCTGAACCCTCTAAGCAGAACACGCACCTTGGCCAAGACAGGTATGGGGTCTTGTCTCACCCAGTCACACCCCGGCTGCCCTGGATCTCTGTGCATCCATTAAAGTGTTTATTTCTAAAAAAAAACAAAAGTTCAGTCAAGTAACTGCAGACTGCTTGACACCTGAAAATCATCAAAAAACTAAAAAAGAACTAGATTCATTCTGGTAGAAAAAAAGATAGCCAAGGGTAGTTTAGTATGATTTTAGTATATACTTAATGCTTGGTCAGAGATCGATAACCCAAGAACAAGAAATGGTCTGTGTCTCCAGTCTCAGTTTAATATTGATTTTAAAATATGTTTTAAAAAGTGTTGTATAATCATCACCTTTTGTGAATGTGCTTGAAGGAACACGGCCTTCGTTTCTGGTGGTGCTCAGGTCTGGTCCTGTCTGAAGTCAGTCTGACAGACAGGACAGGAACACAGCGACAGTTTTCTTAGCTCAAAGCTCAGGTCCCTTCTGTCTTGCTGCAATTCCTGAGAGCAGGGTTAGGGTAAAATGGCAATGTTCCCAAATTTAATGAGTTGAGAATGGACACAGATTTATAAGGTTTTCCGATGGGCACTGTTTGCAGTGGTCATAAGTAGAATAGTATGACAGATGTGTTTGTTACAAGATTTTTATCTTAGTAGATGAATCCAGTAATTATAGGACTTTGAATACTCTTTTTAATTTAGTATAGACAGTCCATTTAGAGATACATATTTTTTACAAAGTCTTGGAATAGATTCTTAAGAAGCTCAGGTTCAGGCCTGTGGTTCATTACTCAAATGTCTCCATGTTGGCGGTTTATGACTTCATCATTACTAAAATCCTGGCATTGTTTCAAATATCTGGGCTGTCTTAAAGTGAAAATAAAAGCCACAATGAAAACTGTGCCTGAAGTCACTTTTTAATGCTTAAACAAAGAAAAACACACACATAGTAGGTTTTTACTAGAGCATATGACTGCTATTTTTCCTTCTGCTATTTGAGCCTGGTTTATTTTTTCTGTAATCACCAAACCAGAATTCATTGAACCTACAAGCATGGACTTCACTGCAGTTACAGTTCCTCCTGCGGGTGAGGGGAACAGCTCATTGCAGCTAGATAAACTTGATCTACAATGTTTTTGCATGTAAATTTATGTTTTGTGAAAATAAAGCTTTTACAGACTTTTTTAGTCAAATTCCTTAAGGCTAATATTTATTCATTTACTCACTCAGCAAATATTTATTGCCAGATGTGGTATCAGGCACTGGTGTTCAGTGGTCACCATAAATGTGTCTAGCCCTTAAAATTATATGTAGCAGGTATTATTGAAATTCTTGACTCAGTTATGAGCAATCAGGAAGGTCAATTTAGTCTTATGAATATATACACATAGAAAAAAGAAAAAATGTATATATATATTTCTAGCTGGCTTTAGATACTGGTGTCCTTTCTATCACTAGGGGCTCTCAACTGCAAATGTTAAGTGTAATAAAGACAAAACAATTGTTATGCAGATGAGTGCCACAAGGAATGGCACTTGAGTTGTAGTAAAACCATGTAAAAGAAAGAGGGAACAATTTGCCCCAGGAAATAGTTTTTCACATTAAAATCTGAAGGGTAGGAAGGGGTTGAGAAAGCAGGCGGATAAAGATGAAGAAATACAGCACCTGCAAAAATCTCATGGTGAAGGAAGAGCAGTGTCTTCCAGGACCTAAAGGAAATTCAGTGTAGCCAGAGAGAGAATTAGAAAATGAGCTTGAGAGAGCATTAGGAGAGTCAGAGAATGTGGTACCTTTGTGCCTGCTCATCTTCCTCTTCATATAACTCCAGAATTTGGAATCATCTGTAGCGAAGGAGAAAGTTATATGGTTTGTCAGTGGGGTTTGTGAAATGAGTTCTGCAAATGTGTCCCTAACCAACTGGAGCGTGAAAGTGATGGCCATCACCCTCAAACTTTCTCCCATTCCCCTGAGCCAAAATTGGAAAAGCAGGAGTTTTAAGTTCCTTATGGAAATCAGAGTTGTTTGCTAACAACAGAAATAATGTCAAGAATACATGTTAAATATAATTGTGGTTAAAGAAATCACTAGGCAATTAGTTGTTTAATATCTCCCTCGTATGTATGCTGGAAGGCAAACTCCCCTAACGATGGAGATCGTGTCTTTCCTATTCATCACAGTAGAGTGCCTTGATGCAGTAAGCCCTAAAAACATTTTTTCTGTTGATGAAAGAATGCTGATATTTCCTCTGATGGGGGACAGTGGAAGAAGAGCACATGTAAAGGGAACAATCAGAGACCCTGGAGCCCTGATGAGGAGTCTGGTTGCTGGCTATGAAATAGAATCACTGAATTAAGGACTGCATTTACACACAAACATAGAAATGATCTTTTCAGTCTAATGCAATAAATGAAAGGGCAACTAAGAAACAAGGCATTGCCCTGGGGGCATATAGGGTAGGTTAAAGTGGTCTAGGAAAGTGAAAGTGTAAAGAATGTTGCAAGCAGAACAGAGGCTATTGACAAAGGCAAGGAGTTAGGAGGATGCAAAGGGTGTGTGTGTGTGCGTCTGTCAACTATTAGTTCAGTGTTATGAGAAGCAAAAAGTTAGGCAAAGAATGAGACAAATAACAGGATGGAGACTGCCAAGCCAGACCTGTGTATGTGTGTATGTATGTATTTGTTTAAGACCGAGTCTTACTGTGTCACCCAAGCTGGAGTGTGGTGGCATGATCATAGCTCACTGCATCCTGAAACTCCTGGGCTCAAGTGATCCTCCCGCCTCAGCCTCCTGAGTAGCTGGGACTACAGCTCAATGCCACCACACCCAACTAATTTTTTAATTGTTTTTTTAGAGATGGGGATCTCACTATGTTGCCCAGGCTGGCCTCAAGCAATCCTCCCACCTGGGTCTCCTAAAGTGCTGGGATTACATGCGTGAGCCACTGTGCTGGGCTGCCAGATTTGTGTTGTAGAAGGCTGTTAAGATGGATTATCAACATGGAATGTGGTAGGTAGACTTAAAAGGGACATGACTGACAGCAGGGAAGAAGCGACCTGATGAAAGGGAAAATGGAAATAAATCGTGGACCAAAGAAAAGACAGGATTCAGAATCTTGAGCAATTTCTATAACAACCCCTTTTGTGACTTGGGCAAATATTTATAGAAAGAGTGAATGTATTAATCAATCAAGCAAGCAAGCAATCAATGCATCAATGAATTAATGACAAAACGTCCCTTTAAGAGTTTATACAGCTAAAAAAGACTTGCTGATTGTTTACAAGATAAAAATAAAAAATTCAGATACCTTAAATGAAAGGAAACAAGTATTTTAAAATTGTCATACATACAACATAAATCACCTAAAAGAGCTTTCTTTTCTTTCTTTTCCTTTTTTAACCCATGGAGCAAAGTAGTTACAGAGTACTTTTGTGACTCTATGAAAGAAAGTACTCAAAAACATTAAAATTATACAGATTAAATTTGGTTTTCTTAGTAACTCTTTTACTTGTATTTGTGAAATTTTCAATCTAATAGCTATTAGACTACTGAATTTCAAATAGAGTCAGATCCCTAAAGTTATATTTAACCCAAACTTGTAGTTATACTTCTAATTTTCTAAAAAATATAATTGCCCATAACCCTATGTTGCCATGAATACCTGTCATCATAATCTCCAAGGCAACGCTAAGTTCAAAACATATTTCTTGAGTTTGACTGGCTTAGAATCCTTGGTATGTCAAATGAGTACTTTGTAATTTTGCTTCCATTAATATATTCACTTTTATCCCCAATACATAGCCAGAAAGTTAATCCTGCTCTAAGGCCCAGAAAAATTAAAAATATAACACAAAGTCATGCAAGTAGTGAGTGAAGGAACCGGACAAAAAGACCAAAAATTACTTAGCCTTTTTCTTGTTAAACTACCATGCACTGCCATTATGCTCATAACATTATAGTTTTGAATAAAATTAGATTAATTGAAAAATAAATATTTAATTTATCATTCTTCAAAGCTGCTCTGGAATCTGGACTGATTTTAATCATGAAAATGTTTGTGCTTTATTAATATTGCATCATACAAATGAGCATTTATTATACATAGCACTTCATAGCTTTGCTCTTTTGGAAATAAACCTCCCTTAGAGTTATTTACTTAAGGCAGATGGCATTTTCTGCCCTTTCTTTTTAGGATAAGATTCCTCATCTAAGGAAATGAGAAGTATCCCTTTGAGATTTGAAGGCTTATTTTCCCTCAAACAGAAGCATATATCAGAGGCACATTTCAAGACTTCAGATCGTTTTTGGTTAAATAGGTTGTACACAGTAGATATTTGTTGGTTGGCTGGTTTATTAGTAGATTTATCAATTGATTGAAATATAAATTGAATACATTTACTATCTAGGTAAGATCAGTGAATGAAATATGGCTGGCCAAAACTTAGAAATAAACTGGAAATGATCAGCTATGGAATCTCAAGTTTTGCAACTTTCACTTTTAGAAGCAGAAATTTTGAGTTTATTAGTGTAAGGTTTTTGGACGGTCGGCACCAGAGAAAGAAAGACGAGCAGAGTTGAAAGGGTTAAGTAAAGAGGCTTTATTGGAGTGTTTTAGGGTGAGGGTAAATGAGTCCCAAAGCAGGAACCCGGGCAAGGTTCCCGAGCCGGGAAAAAGCAAAGAGGCTCGGGAAGTCGCAGTCGTCTGGCACTGAGGCAGGGTATTTATATGCGGTGAGGGGCATAAGTGGAGGGGGCTTTTTCTGGGAACAGAGGCAGGTGCTGCCTTGGGCCCAGTGTCTAGATCACAGAAAGCAGGATGTGGTTGAGCCCGGGCTGGGGTGTTCAGCTGGCAATGACAGGATGTAACTCTGAGGCAGGCTTTTGCCTACCCCTGCAGAGAGTAATCTGCCTGTAGCAGAGTTTCTCTTCTTTATTGGGGAGGAGGTTCCCGCCGCCAGCCTTACAATTAGTATGGAATTATGCTTGAAATGGCACCTAAGAGAGGGAACACGAAATTAATTGTTTAAATGAATATTTGTTGAATAAATGAATTGTATGAATAGTGCCTTGCTACAGCTGTTTTAAATTAAATTCTAGGAGAGAGTCAAGATGGCAGATGAGGAACACCTCCAGCCAGAGCGTCTCTGCAAGAAGGAAAGATTTTAGATGAAAGTCAAAAAAAAAGCAAACAAGCAGACAAACAGATCAGATGAGGGTCAGAAGGAAGGGTACGTGAACCTACAGGAGGCCTATGGGAAGAGGTAGCAGAGCAGAACTGGAAGCAGAAAGGCATTGGCAGGGACTAAGCCTTGAGAGGCCTGGAGACCAGCAACAAGGGTAGGTGGAGTGGTTAAAATTTCCCTCTCTTGCATTCCGGAGTGCTGGTGGGCTCCTGAGCTGCTGGAGAGACCTGCCGACACCAGCCCAGAGATTGCTGCTGCCAGTGAGCGGAGAGCCTCTTGCTGGCAAGGCCCTGGGCTCCCAGCTCCGTCAGGTACCTCCTGCCCCACAAGCCTGAGCCAATCGGGAGGCGCCATATTGCTTCGTTCTCCCCTTCCCCTCCACTACCCTCAGCTGAGAGAGAGACAATTTAGCCACCACCCAGAGGCAGCCACAAGGAACGAGTCCTTTCCTTTTGGGGCCCTGCAGTGGACTGAGGGGTGCTCGGACCATGAGCTCCCTACCCGCCAGCCCTCCCAGGTGCTGCTTGCCTGGTGACTCCAGCAGAGCAGGGCAAACCCCGAGGCGGAGGGACATTGACCCAGCTTGGGCACCCAGTGGGTGACTTGAGACCAGCACTCTTCAACCTGGCAGGGTCAGGGATTGATCTCCAGGGCCTGGAGGACAGGCCTACAGGTCAGATCCAGTATACCCAGGTACTGATTGCATTGCCCAGAGTGGGGAGGGGGGCACAGAAGGGATATTTGTGAAGTAGTCTACTGAGGTGTGTGCCTTCAGGGGCAGATCAGAGTGGGTCCTAGCTGCAGTGTGCTCAAGGGGCACCCTTCCTCCCAGGAGGGCCGAGCTCCCAGCTCAGGCCATGAGGTCCTGCCTCTCAGCGGAGGCAGTCTGGTAAATTGGTGCCTCCGGCTTTGTTCTTTTTGCTTAGGGTTTGGGTATATGAGGTCTTCCCTGGTTCTATACATTTAACATTTAGAGTAAATGAAGTTGCTGCGATTAGCAATGATATTGTCAAAATAAATGCAATTCAGATTTTATGTCTCTTAATGTTCATTCTTATTTTACAAATGGGTGATTAAGGAATTATGCATCATAAACGAAGGAAACTAAGTGAGCTATTTTATAGGTGCACTGTCTTCGTCCTCATATTTGAGTATATATTGAATACAGGATTTATTCACATTTTCCTTTCTAATCTTTTTGTTGTACGGAGATCCAGATTTTCTCTTCTTAAAGCACAGTTGTTTCTATGTGAAGCAATCTTGCTATTGCCTTGTTTTTATTGCTTTTATCCATGACAAGAATTCTCAATATGAGAATAGATATCTTTTACTCAACAAACTGAATAAAGAAGTTGAAAGGGGAAAACATGACAAAAATAGGGCCTAAAAATCCTGCAAATAATTTGTATAAAGTTAGAGTTCTTAGAATAGAACCAAGGTCTTCTGAGATATTGAAACAAACAAATGAGGTGTGAAGACATTTTGGAAAGCAGCCAAGAACAGGCATCACAAGTCTTGAGTTACAGTCCCCATTTTGCCATTAATTTATGAACTTCTTGGAGGTCTTTTTTAATTGTGTAGTGCAAAGGTCTTGCATACTTCCTGGCACACACTAGACAAATAATAAATGTGTGAATAATGAATGAATGAATGCCAATAATCCCTGTGTAACCTTAAGAAATTTACTTAAATGTTCTAGGATTAAATTTCTCCAAAGAAAATTAGATAATTCAAGGCTTGGTAAGTGTATAACTGGATCATTGCTGGGGTCCTTTCTTTCTGTAAAATTTAATGGCTCATCTTGAATAATACTATGATGTTAAATCTATTTTCTAAATTCAAATATAAAGTAGTCTGGTTTTTAACACAGATTGACTATGTCTTCTAAGTTTGACTATGTCTTCTAAATTTAGGAGCCCTATTTCTGTTAACATTAAATACTTAATGTTTATTTATATGTTTGTAACTGTACTTGATTTTATATAATGTTGAATATATTCATTATGAATAAATTGAGGGAATATTTTTCTTCATTCATTGTAGTGATGTTTCAAGATAGTTTTATTGAAGATTATGAAGATACATTTTAAATAAATGTAGTATAAAACCTATACTTATTTTCAATATTAGGAAAGTCCAGTTTCAATTTCTGGACAAGCAGAATCAAGACAATCATACTGAGTGACAGATTCATATCACACTTTTTAATATCTAGCATTCCTGGGGTGATATATTCATTTCAATATACTTTACAGATGACCCTTTCAAAATATTTTTTGACATAAGATATTAAACCTAACTTTGGAAGAAAAGCTTTCTAAGGCCTTCTTCAGCTTTAAAATTTTGTGAGGCTCTGTTTACATAAGCTACAAAGATTTCAATTGATTAATATTAATAGCAATTCCATTTATCTTTAGTCTACATAGAAAAAAGGTGAAATCAACGTCTCTACAAAAGGTATAGTGATATCTTGCTTACCCTGAAATCATGTAATGATAATCCCAAGTGTCCAGAATCTGAAAATACATTTAAAAAGTGGGTAAAATATTTGTAACAAATATCGTAAGAGGAAGTTCTTTCAAGTATTTATTCAGAGCCTATTTGCTTCCACTTTCTATGCAATTAAATAGTTTAGTTACCTGATTCTACAGTCCAGAATAAATTAGAAAAATTTTAAAATAGGATGTATACCATGGAGTTCCACTCAGCCATAAAAAAATAATGGTGATCTAGCACCTCTTGTATTATCCTGGATAGAGCTGAAGCCCATTCTACTAAGTGAAGTATCACAAGAATGGAAAAACCAGCACCACGTGTACTCACCATCAAATTGGTATTAACTGATCAACACTTGTGTACACGTTTAGTAGTAACATTCATCAGGTGTCGGGCAGGTGGGAGGCGGGGAGGAGGGGATGGGTATATACATAGCTAATGGGTGCGGTGCGTCCGCTCCGGGGGATGGGCACACTTGAACCTCTGACTGGGGCCGGGCAAAGACAATATAAGTGTAACCTAAACATTTTTACCCCCATAATATGCTGAAATATAAATAAATAAATAAATAGAAAAGGAAGACTGCCAGAAATGGATGTGTATACTGCACAGCAAAATTAGATATTTAACAATAAAAGAGGAAACAACCCAATCAGTTATTCTCAGAGTCACTATATTACAGCACAATGACCTAATTGATGTTTGTAATTATGATACATAGACATAACTATGACTATAATATATATACAACATATTTCATTTTATAAATGTTTTCATCAAAATTGTTGAAATGAAAACAATTTTTACTAGAAAAACTTAACTTTCAGTTACTTCAGAAGTCTCTTTTTATAGAACATAATTTTACAATGAAGCATTTAACTAGAATATTTTTATATATAACTGCCTTTGAAAATTCACCCCCTGAGAGTTTTAAAAGCCAAGGACTACCCTATGATTCAGTAAAACTTCGAGTTGGGTACTGTTCCAGTCTGTATTGAATTACTAAGTGAAGGTGATTGATTTTTATACAACCACATGACCCTCCATTGTTAGTAAAAGGTTAACTTTTATCATCAGAAGTAACTTCTAAGCTATTTTTCCACACCAGGAACTCAATAAACTATTGTTAAATATACAAATATGCAACTCTACTGAAATTTCCTGTGGGTATAACAATAGGCCACTGCAGGCTAGCTATGAAGGATTTTGTTTAGCACAGAATCTTAATGCTTAAAATAATTCAGAAGCATGTCCTAGGAGCTATAGACATAACATAGAGCCTTGACAAAAACTAAAAACTATTTCTAATGTCCTCCTCCAAACTTATAGTTTGCTCTACCGCAACTCCTGGCAAGCATCCTGAGTGACTTCGACAATCATGTAGATTAGTCAGCCCTAAACTTTCTGTTCCTACACTTCCTCATTCCTAGGACCTTCTCCTCTACCACAGCCACCCACTCCTGTGTCATATCCTTGACTTTCTCAGCAGCAGAACTGTTTACATTCATTATCACTTAATCAAATGCTTCCTTTTCCTGATCACATTTTTTCCAACTTACTTGCTCAAGTCCCCCCACCACTACAGTTATTTTTAAATTTAATGCATTATCCAACCTGTTAACATCTCTAATTTCTTGATATTCATCAGCCATCTCCTCTTCTCACTTTCTAGTCTATTCATCTGCCTTCTATATACTTGTATCCAGCAGCTCAGCTCTGTGGGAGAAAATCCACCACCAACTGGACAGACTAATAGCACTATTAATTTATAATCTCCAGCCTTAACTGGGCATTCAAATAACCATAGTTTTAAGTTTCTCTAATAAGCTTACTTTCCCATTGAATGAGATAGTTATGAATTAGATGATGTTTAAGCAGAGACTTGCTTATGGAAAAAAAATCTATCAAGATTAGTTATTATAATCATCATTATTAGCATTTATAACAGTATAATTCCATATTTATGCATGCCATTATTTGTTTAACATCTGGGTCTCCTACTAGACCTGAAGGTCCATAGTGGCAGCATTGGGTCTATTTGAGTAGCTGTTGCATTGCTGGTATCTGGCATAGAATTTTACGTCATAGACATTGCACAAATATTTGTAGAATAAGAGAATAAAAATAACCAGATTGGCAAATATTTTTATTTAATAAAATAAGAGTATAACATAATGTTTCTTAATTTCAAATTTTTATTTCTAGCTCTGATGGAAGAGATTGAAGGAGTTAACGCTTCTACCATAAAAATGTAGAAAAGCTAGACATAAAACAAACAATAAACTACATCTGTTTGAAAGAGGAAAGCTGTGAAGGCAACCTGCATGTGGGAGGCCAAAATCAGAGAGGGAAGAGAATCTCAGAGAGGTGAACTGATATTCTCTGAGCTACTTTTCCCTTAAGGCATTTGCCAATTCTAGGCACAGGGTAAGAGGCTGAGAGACCAAGTAGAGAACTTCAGCTGAGTCAGAAAATTCAGTAGATATTTGGACAACATCATGGAACTAAAGAAGCATAAAAATTGAATCTGGAGCACAACTTCCACATCTAGGTAAATGAAGTAGATGTAATTTTCCTATTCCTCCTGCTCCATACAACCCCAAACCCTGAACATAAAATAATAATGTAAAGCAGACATGAAAAAACTCATATGACCATATGGCCCATATGATCCAGCCATCCTGCTCCTAGGTGTTCACCCAGGAGAAATGAAAACATGTGTTCATACAAAGACTTGTACACAAATGTTCACAGCAGCTTTATTTGTAATAGCCAAAAGCTGAAAACAATCCAAATTTCAATTAATAGTTTAATAGGTACACAAATTTTAGTATATCTGTGCAATGGAATAGTGCTCAGCAATAGAAAGGAATGCAACAGCATGGATGAATCTTGAAACAATTTTGCTGAGTGAAAGAAGACTGAAAAAAAGATACCACATGTTGTATGATTCCACTCATATAAAGTTTTGGAAAATGTAAACATAATGACAGAAAACAAGAATACAGTGGTTGTCATGGGGTTGGAGGTCAGGAAAGGTTGGGAAAGGCAGATTACAAAGTGGTAAGAGGAAACTTGGATAATCTCACAGGCATATACACACCCTACATCAAAATTTATCAGATCATACACTTTGAACATGTGCAGTTTATCATGTCAATTTATATTGCAATAAAGCCATTAAAATTTAATTCAATATTTTTCTATGTGTGCATGCAAATTGTAGTGAAGCGTCCACAAGCTTACACTTTAGAATGATAACCATGGTGACACTGGAATTGGGGCTAATAATCGAAGTGAAGTTCCTCATTATCTGTAGTATTTTAATCCATCCAAGAAGGATGTGCTTATTTCCACAGTTGAAATTACAATTATGTTTTTTTAAAATTACAAAACAATGTGATAAATTCCATTATCCTGTCTATGTGAGCCCAAATTAGGAAGTGACTAACTCCATATCAGAGGCAGAGAGGTAGAAGAGGAGAATGACTTTCAGAAAAAAGTTCACAAAAGACATAACTCTTTGCATCTTAAAGAATAAGTAGGATTCTTGGAGGGGAGGGAGCGTAGAGGTAATAAGTATCACAAAAGGCCTCGGGAGAGTCAGTGCCAGGTAAGGCTGCACAAGCTGGGACGGGCTGCGGGCTGTGCCAGTGAGGAGCCTGCAAGGACGGTGAGGACGGTGGAGGAAGGAAGGGTCAGCGCACAGTGGGAAAGGATGTGACAGTGCCCGAGAAGCAGAGGGCAGCCACTGAAGAGCTGTAAGCAGAAACATAATACAATAAAATTTGTATGTTTTTTTAAATCCCTCTGGTGGCACTTTGAAAGGAGACTATGATAATTGGTTCCTTCACTCAGACAGTGGAATGCAGAGAAAGAGATGGATTTAAAAGATCATTAAGTGTCAGGAGGTCTCAGAGTTGACTGGAAATACAGCAGTTTAGAGGCCGGGGGATTGGGGAAATTGAGACACAAATAACAGAGCGGGAAGGAATCTTTTTGTTGGTATGGTGTTATTTTTTGTTTTGTTTGGCTTTATTCTTTAAGATTTAGTTTTGAGAAATAGGAGTGGGAGTGCTTGGTAAGAGAAGGTTCTAGGCAGTTATAAGCAGAGAGATTTTTGAGCTTTTTGCAATGTTTATAAATGAATGTAAAAACCCAACATTTAGGAGAGAGTTTGGGTTATCAGCAAACATCATGTAAGTATTAACTGAAGCCATGAGATTGGTGAGAAACAACCAAGGAGAACAGGCAGGAAGAGACTAGAAGCTAGCTAAGAGTTGGACCCTATCAAACAAAAATACTTAAGGCGTAGGCAGAGAAAGAGAAAGGAGTTGATTGAGAAGTGAGTGCCGTTGGGGCAACTGAGACAGAGAGAGTACTAGATGAGTAAGGGTATCCACAAAGGGAGGGGCTGGGAGGTGGGACAGCAAGTGGACTATTGGAACTGGTCAGTGGAAGTCACTGGTGGGACCTCGGGGAGGTTTTTTTTTGGTAGAGCATGAGAGTGGAAGCCAGGTTAGAGTCGGTGCTGAGGAAGTTGGGACTACAGGTTAGGCATTCAGATAGTCTAGAGGAGAAGAGAAGGAAAGAATTCAGGTGGCAGCTCAAGAGGAAGGCTGGGCCAAGGAGAGGAAAAGCAGCAGGGGAACAGGACGATGGGCCAGTGCAACGTTCTAGGAGAGGAAAGAGGATGTGTTTCTGCCAGTTAAGGTGGAAGTAGTGAGCCAGGATGGTACAGGTAAGTGAGGAAGAGGAAGAGAAGGAAATTGGGGAATTTCACATAAGATAGCTGCTTTATTATTATCTTTATTTTTTATTTTTTGGTAAACAGTAAGATATACTCCTAAGAGTAAAGAGAGTAAAGGTGAAGTAATACTATGAGGAAGATTTATAGAGGTTTTAGAACAGTATTCCACAATACATGTGAGAGGAAATTTTTATTTTATTTATTTATTTATTTATTTATTTATTTATTTATTTATTTATTTATTTATTTATTTATTTTGAGACAGAGTCTCACTCTGTTTTCCAGGCTAGAGTGCCGTGGCGTCAGCCTAGCTCACAGCAACCTCAAACTCCTGGGCTCAAGCGATCCTCCTGCCTCGGCCTCCCAAGTAGCTGGGACTACAGGTATTTGACACCATGCCTGCCTAATTTTTTCCATATATTTTTAGTTGTCCAGATAATTTCTTTCTATACTTTTAGTAGAGATGGGGTCTCGCTCTTGCTCAGGCTGGTCTCGAACTCCTGAGCTCAAACGATCCACCCGCCTCGGCCTCCCAGAGTGCTAGGAGAGGAAATTTTTAAAAAGTAAGAAGCCAAGTCCCACAGAAGCTTGAACGGCCCGGCTGTGGAGACCTGTGTTTGTAATGGCACCTGTCAGGCCCTCTGATGCGTCCAACCTTATCAGGCTTCACTACAAGGCAGCGGTTCTGTGAACATTGAATTCACCTAGTGAGCTTTAGCAAGTATTTTTGCCCGGGTCACACTCCCAAATATTCTGATTTAATTGTCTGGGGTATGGCCCAGGTATTAAGAACTTTCAAAGCTCATTCAGTGATTCTCATGTGTAGCCAGGGTTGAGAAGCACAGCACAAAACACTCGTTTCTTTAGTTACTTGATTCACTAAACCCAAACTGAATTCAAAGCATGGAACACAGTTGAATTTAAACTAAAAACTGAAACTTGGGTGTCAAAGATAGTAATAAATAAATGTTCATGAAAGAATTTCAGGAATTGTAACTATCTTAATGCTGCACACATTTGCATTCTTAAAGTTTGTATTTTCAGCGCCCAGCCTTGCAGCTTTGCACAGCCACATCAGCAAAACTGTCATAAAATGTAAGGGAATTTTTTAAACTACCTGTCAAATAATGAAACAGGATGAATGATGTCAGGTTTGTATGGTCCGTCTTTGAGTGATTGATGCACATTCTGCATATATATTCAGCAAAAGTACCCACTTTGATTGTTTTGAAGTTTCCTTTTTTCCCCCACTTCTCATACTGTTTTTTTAATCTAAAACAAATGCCATAAATAGTAATATAATGAAAAAGACAAGAAATTTCAGCCTTGATTTTATAGTTCTGTCACTCAGGATCTTGGCCTCAGTTTTGTAATGTCACCTTTTTTTTTTTTTTTTGAGACAGAGTCTCACTCTGTTGCCCGGGCTAGGGTGCTGTGGCGTCAGCCTAGCTCACAGCAACCTCAAACTCCTGGGCTCAAGCAATCCTTCTGCCTCGGCCTCCTAAGTAGCTGGGACTACAGGCATGCACCACCATGCCTGGCTAATTTTTTCTATATATATTTTAGTTGTCCATATAATTTCTTTCTATTTTTTTAGTAGAGACAGGGTCTCGCTCTTGCTCAGGCTGATCTCGAACTCCTGAGCTCAAACGATCCACCTGCCTCGGCCTCCCAGAGTGCTAGGATTACAGGCGTGAGCCACCGCGCCCGGCCACTATGTCACCTTTTTTTAATTTTCAAAATTCACTTTTCATTCACCTGGTAAATCAACTCATTCTTACCAGTCTCAAGAAAAAGAAAATTGTAATACAAAGTAACAGCTTATTAATTTACAATGAGGAATGTGATTTCCAACTGGGCCATATTCTTGTTGGTCAGTCAACCCATTCTCTTTCCATCAGGGAAGGTAAATACTTCATTTATATAGAGGTCACATGATGCAATCTTGTGTCTAGAAGAAACCCAAATTTCTGGGGGATGGAAATGCTTGAAGTTCTGAGTTGGGTGGGGCAAACGCAATATATGTAACCTAAACATTTGTACCCCTGTAATATGCTGAAATAAAAAATAAATAAATAAATAAATAAAATCACTTCCTGGATGAAATTTCAGAAAGAAAAATACTCAACTAGATAATTAAAAAAAGAAAAAATGTTTTTCTAAAGAAAGTATATGCAAGGCTGGATGCAGTGGCCTACACCTGTAATGCTAGCACTTTGGGGGGCCAGGTGGGAGGACTAGTGGAGGCCAGGAGTTCATGACCAGCCTGGGTAACATAGCAAGAGCCCTGTCCCTACAAAAAGAAAAAAAAAATAAAAAAAGTAGTGGTATGCAAAACTTCTAGGCAGCCAGCTGCTCTTATTAATAGCAAAAATAATTGCCTTAGAACAACAGCCCAAGGATGTTACCTGAAGCAAGAAAGCTGTGTTTGTGGTGGAATTCCCTCTTTGCCCTATAGGTTCATCTCTTGATTCTAAAAGTATCTCCAAAGAGACATTCCAGAGTATTCCAAAGGCAAGTTAAGGAAAAGTTCTGTCTTCCTTAGCAACTTCCCTGGGGAGAATGCATCAATTTATTGAACAGTCAGCCACCATAGTAGATTTCACAGGTATGTAGGGTAGAAATATGAAATTTAAAATCCATCCTGTGAACAGATCTTTTATTCTAGCTTTTATTTTGTAGGACACACACAAAAATTTTGAAGACTTTGTACATTGAAGATATGGCAGAGGTTTCTTCAAACTACATGGGGAAAAAATTAGTTATAGTTAATGAGTGAAAGGATAAATGTTTGGATTTTCTGGTATGAATGTCTAATTTACTTATTATTTATTTATATATTTTATAAACATTTGCATCATATTATTTTCTGGACACAGTGCTGGACACCAAGGGATTCAAAGATGAGTAAGACATTGTCAGTGATCTCAGAGAACTCATAGACAATAACATAAGGAGAACATTGTGAAACTTTACTTCAGAATAATTGTGATTGATTTTTCTCTTGGCTTCCCTCCAGTTTTTGCAAGAAGTTGGTTGCTTGGAAGAATACCTATACTGTATGTTCTGTATCTTAGCAATAGCTCAGGACAAAAAGTGCTTTTACAAACTGTTGTTATTAAATGAAAGGTGGTCAGGATAACTGGTGCTCCACATTTTTAAGTCACAAGAAAGTGACAAATGATAAGAGTGAAAACTTCTGCAATGACTTCCTGATGCCAAAATAACTATTTGATTTTTTACCAAAAAGGAAAAATATCATTTAGCAGTCAGTTCACTGAAAGGCTGGGAGATGATAGGGGGGTGGGAATAATATCAAGCCGTTTATTACTCATTATGGCACTTACATAACCCCATCTATTTTTACTACATCCAAATGTAGTGATAGCTTCTTATTCCTAATAGACCCAATCTCTGAAACACTTTTCTTGTTATCTACAGACTTTCAAGACTTAAGGCTGTAGTTCTAGAACCAGGTACTTAGGACTCTTGACCAAGCCTAGTCCATAATGGTCCCATCTGTTTCTGAGCTCCTACAGTATTCAGAGTTTGACCACCGCCCTAACACACAACAATAGTTGCCCTGTGTGGCTCTCTGGCCTAGCCATGGTAACTTCCACCAGAACAGGCAGCACATCTTTATATACTCCCCTGCGTGTAATATGGCCCTGAGAAAAAGGGAGTTTTCATTAATGATGAATTTAAGTCTTCAACAAATCTTCTAAATTATAATTATTAAGAATAAAAACCTTAAATCTTAGAAAAATGGTTTCTCCAGGTTATGAAATGAATCCCTTAAGAGCAAATACCTCTGATTCATTTTTTTTCTTCAAAGTACCTAGTACTGTGCCTAAAATGGAAATTTAATAAAAGTTTATATATTGACTCAGGATGCACAATAAGTAATAGAATAAAATGCTATTAAAGATGTGTGGAAGAGTTTGTAACTAAAACCATTCTAGGCCGGGCATGGTGGCTCATGCCTGTAATCCTAGCACTCTGGGAGGCCGAGGTGGGAGGATCACTCGAGGTTAGGAGTTCGAGATCAGCCTGAGCAAGAGCGAGACCCCGTCTCTACTAAAAAATAGAAAGAAATGATCTGGACAGCTAAAAATATACAGAAAAAATTAGCTGGGCATGGTGGCGCATGCCTGTAGTCCCAGCTACTTGGGAGGCTGAGGCAGAAGGATTGCTTGAGCCCAGGAGTTTGAGGTTGCTGTGAGCTGGGCTGATGTCATGGCACTCTAGCCTGGGCAATAGAGTGAAACTGTCTCAAAAAAAAAAAAAAAAAACTAAAACCATTCTATATTTTCAGGGAAATGTGTGTCTCAGTTTGCTCAGCTAAGCAGATCTATACCTGAATAATTACAGCTCAGCATCCACTATCCAAGAGAAAGTAATTAAAACTTTTGTTTATTTAGTGCATTATTATCTTAAACATTATCACAATATTTACATTTAATGAACAATATCACACAAAATCAATGATTCACCATCTCTAGTGAGCCACAATCACTCTAGAGAACTTGAAATCTGCTCAGGAGATTGAGATTTAATATTTCAGCACCAAATATTAGTAGTATCCATCCTCATGATGCAAAAAGAAAAGGTAAGTTTAATGTTGACCAGGAAAAGGGAATTATGATTTTGTTGGAACACTTTCATACTGATTTAACTTCACCAATAAAATAAGCACGAGTTGAATTTACAGCTGCCAGCAACTGACTCTTAACTAACTTAACTTGAATCCTCTTTTTTATATTGTAGCAATTGACATTGTAAAGACTACAGAAGATGAACCAATGCCTCAAATAGGCATTTTAATTTTTCATTTAAATCTAGTCACACTTTATGATCACCTTTTTATAAAAATATTACAAAATATTTAAATTATAGTTTCATTAATATTTTATTTTTTGGCTTCTCTGATAGAATTTATAGGCTCTCTAAAAGTTAGGGTATATATTTGTTCCACCAGAAAAATTTTTTTAAATATGATCATTTATTTGGTTTGATATTACTGTGTTTTAGAACATCAGAAAAATCTTTATTTCAAAGTTTTTATACCCAACATCTTTTCCTTTTCAGGGAAAATATTATTCTTTATAACAACATTGGTGTAACATGAAATAATTTGAGGAGGCATAGTACACTCACACTAATACCTAACTGTTGGCCTTTTAAGAAAGATTTTGCTTATTCTTAAAGAATGTCTAAAATGACAATTCTTGCTTGCACTGAATGCCTCCTAGATTGAACCCCTGTGCAACTCCATGTTGAGATTGTTCAGCCTATAGATTTCCCATCCTTTAATGTGTCCAGTATTAACCAGAGATACTGTTTAAACTTAATCCAGTTCATATCACTCCTCTGCTCAAAACAGTAGGAGTTTTCCATCTCACTCAGAATCAAGGTCAAAGTCTTTGTCATGCCCTACAAAAACCATGGAGCCTTGTTGCCCATTGCCTTTTCTGACCTCATTTCCTACCTCTCTTCCTTTGCCTAATTCCCTCCAGCATCCTGTTCCTTGAATATGCCTATCTCACTGTCATCTCAGGGCCTTTGCACTCATAATTGCCTCTTTCTGGAATGCTCTCCACCCAGATATCTGCAGTTTCTTTTTCATTTCCTTCAGGCTTCTGTTCAAGTGACATCCTCCCCGAAAGGTCTTCCCTGGCTACCACATAAACCACCAACACTCTCAATCATAATTCTTTTCCCCCTTCCCTGCTTTCTTTTACTCTATAGCATTTATTACTAAGCGATCCCATAATATGTTTACCTGTTTATTATTTATAATCTCCTCCTCTGCTAAAATATAAGTTCCTTGAAGCAAAGACTTTTGGCTTATTTTGTTCATTGCTATCCCTTCAGTACCTGTAAGAGTGCCTAAACATAGTTGAAACTCAGTAAATATTTGTTGGATGAATGAATTCATTGTTATAAATAAAACTACCTATTAATACTTATGAAACTCCATATAGCATGGCATTTCTCTCTGAAATTATTTTTCTACAAATTATAGCCACATTAAGATACCCCAGTTATCTGTCATTAAAGAATTAAGCCATCATGATGCAATAAAAGAGTACAAATGGAAGCCAACTTATCCTATATCTAAATATATAAATATTGCATGTTTAATATTTAAGGGTTATTAAACAAGCTAACAGTGTGAAAATATACCATGCCTTCCCGCCTTGGCAAATATGTCTCATTATGACAAAAGCTTCGGGCCAGATTTTTAGGAAATTGTTTTGAAATAATTGTTTGAAAATTCAGTTCCATATCTTTTTGCTTTTATTTGGGGGAGTGTGTAGGTGTAACTGTGTATTTGTTGTTTTTATCAAGAATTGACATTCTTCTTCAAAGTAAAAGTTTGAAGTGTATACTTTTTAAAGATGTTTTTATAATCTCATTTATGAAATCGGTAGCCAAGGTGGTCCTAACAGAACTAAATTTTGAGTACCTTTTCATGTTGACCTAATTGCCTTAGCTATTATTCACTGTCCAAGGAAAGTCCTTCAGATTTGAAACCAAACTGGGAACAGACACCAAGAGTACTTCAGTGTAATCTGGCAGGCTTCACTGCTCTTCTACTAAAATAACTTCAAAATGAGAAACACCAATGTATAAGTGAAAAGGAATGAAAGAAAGGTTTTAATTCATATGTAAGACAATTATTAGTTCCTTTGGGACATAACAAAATGTAGACAACATAACCCAACCCCGAAGGACCATATGATCCAGATGCAAAAACAAGATATAAAGAAATGAATAATTCACCCAACACCATAATTTCAGGACACCATGTAAATAAGGCATGACAATATGGCCCAAGCTGTAATCACAAATCTTGCAATAAATGTAAGAAGTACAACTCAGTGTGTCAACTTGAACAAGGAAGACAATAATAATAATAGAAACAATTATATACCATTTATTTTATGTCAGGCGTTTTTCTAAGTATTTTCATAACTGAACTCATGTAATTCTGAAAACAATCACATGAAAAAGGTATGGTAATTATCCTCAACTTATAGATGAGGAAAATGAGCCACGTTAAGTTCAAGTCACTTGCCCAAAGTGGTGAAGTCAGATTTTGAATTCAGGTAGTATGGCTCTAGAGTTCATACTCTTAACCAACTCTATATTGTCTTTGAGCTGAAAAAATTAACATAATTAAAATGGTAACGGTAGCTTAGTTGTACAAGGTGATTTATCGTGCACAAAACACAACTCTACTTTCATTACCTTAGTGCAAACTTACAACTACTCTGAGTTACACATGACCACGTTATTCCTATTTTACAGATAAGAATTTTTAAAGGTTTCAAAGATTTAGATAATGAAAGTCAAGAAAAACACATTCCACATGTGAGGGAAAAATAAAGAACGTGAATGGGATTAGTAATGGGGTTTCTGGTCCTAATTTCCTCAGGGCATCACTTGGACAGAACTCATGCATGGCTCCTAACCACAACTGATCGTTTTCAGAGCAGTTTATTATAAATCCACAACTAGAAAACATATATTCACAGGTGCTCACTCACGGTTGCACACATTTCCCTGATTGTGCAAGTGCACTGTCCTATGAATAAAACCATTCTTGTTAAACGAAACTCTTAAATTCTCAGATTGAAGGACTCCCTGAAGCAGTATGTATAGTTTATTCTTTTGGCTAAAATGGATTTTCCCTAAATAAAGGAAATGTCTACACCCATGAGGAAGTCAATTTTCTATCCAGATTAGCAGAGCTGATTACAACTTTTAATATGAGAATTTTCAAATTGCAAAGGTTTTAAGTGCCATTATTTAATAGCAATAACTAACATTGGTTCCATGCTTCCTTTATACCAGGCACTGTGTTAAGAATTTTAAATGTGTAATCTTATTCAGGACTCAGGACGATGTGAGATGAGAGACATTAGTTGTCCCTATTTAATAGATGAAGAAACTGAGTCTTAGACAAGTTAAATAATTTCACTGAGGTCACACACTAAGTACATATTAATATTATGGGCACTCAGAACTAAATCTGTCTGACCTTATCGGGGTCAGAATAGCCTGGGCTATTCTATTATTACTTAGAAAACTATTAATGTTTGAGGATATTTACAGCAAGGTGGAAAGATAACTAAAGAAATTCTAAATTCAAAGAATCAAAAAAATGAACAGTGAGCTCTTCTTGTAGTAACTAGAAAGTGGCTAATGTAACTATGCGGTGAGTCACTTCTGCTCCTTATGCAACTGTATTTAGTTAAATCATGTGAAATTGTCATTTGTTTTAGGTTACAAACAAATACCGTTAACTGTTCAACATTAATAGGAGTGGAATAAGGAGACCTGAGATACAGGTCAAAGATTGCAATGTTAAATTCAGCTGGGGATTATAAATTTGTGTTAAGATGGCTAGTCCAAGAGTCTGGAGTGATGAAAGTATTTCTGGTGGGAACTTGAGCTGCATTTGGCTTCAATATTCATTCCCCTATATGAAAAGTATCCTAAATTTATTCTGGGAGACCTGTTCTATTGGATATAGTCTGGTGGAGCAGTCTATCAAGATGTCTGCTCTCTTCCTAGGATAAAGATGGTACATGACACCAGCCAGACCAGTCACACATTTATTTAATAACAACATTGGAGCTGAGTCATGCCTTCACCTTTAAAAAAAAAAAAATGCATGCTTCTGCTGTAGTTATTCTAGTTCCTGTTCTTTTGTAGGTTGGTTCTTAGCTTCTCCTTCCGTTGCTTAAGCTCTCCTATAAACAGAACAATAGTTTTTTCTGATTAGAATTATTTTTAAAATTTAATTCCATTCATTTCTATTAAGTCAGTTTAGCTTTAGTTAATTCTAATTAACTAGAATCAATTCCTCTTGTTTACAGGCATGGAACCTTAACGGATAATTCATTTTAGCAAGATAGATGTTGTAGACTAAGGGTAATGGATGAGAATGAAAATCAGAGTAGGAAAGAGGAGGTGGGGAGAGGTGGTAACAAGAAAGTTTATGATACAAGCAGGTTTGAGATCATGTGTAACAGGTTAGAGAAAGACTTTAAAGGTGAATGTTAGCTAATATTATCAATATTCTAGTTTTTGTGTTGGGTGATAGGTTCTTGGGTGCTTATTTTATTTATAATAAATAAATAAATAAATAAATGCCACATGTTGACCAATGATGTAAAATGTGTCATGAAACAAGAATTATGAGCACCCTAATTTTGTGTAATTAATGTAAAAAATATTTTTTGGAGATAGAGAAACTTTAAAAAAATGTTAAATTAAAAAACCACTGGAAATAGGAATACAATTTGCTGTTGAACTAATCCCTTCAAGGGACTTGTTTTAGATAAAAAATTACAGCACCTAAAAGAGAAAAAGTTAAAAGGAGTTCATTCACCTCAAATGCTATTGGATAATATTCTAAATCCTAAAATAATTTAGCAGTGGAAACTTAAAAAATAAATACTGAATTAAATCATACTTACTGAATTTCCTTTCTGGCCTTTCTATTCTTCTAGGACATGATCCTTTAATTCTATAATGAAATGCATTTTAGCAATTATTTCAACAGGGTCACCATCAAAATTCTCAGGTTCTTCCCTTTATTTAATTAGTTTTAAACACAGTGGTATCCTTTTGGAAGCCTAACTTGCTATTTTATATTTAAAAAGGTGATATGCAAATAATAATTCTGACTGAAAGAAATAGCAAGGAGTGAGTGATCACTGTCTGAATAGACTCCAAGTCATGACAAATGTGAAATAAAATGACAAAGGCAGCCAAAGGGCAAATTTCTTCAGATGCTGTTGAGCATCAATCATAATTCCAATCAAGGTCTTAACTAAAATTCTAAGGAAAAATACTTTTAAGAAATACAATCTTGTATAAACTTTAAAAAACTGTCATTTTCTACCAAATATCAAGGCATGATAGTCACAGTCAGAATGGCTAGATCATAAATAGTACAAATGGTCAGTAAAGGAATAGAAATAATGTATACAGATTCTAAATTCCAATATGTTTTGTACACATTTTTACATATTTCTATGTAATTGCATGCAGGCAAATCAAATGTAAGATACATATCAAAGACTTAGATAAATCAAACTTTAAAGTATGAGCTTTTAATCTGACTCTCTCATTTCCTTATTTTAAGACAATATATGTGGCAAGAATGTATCTCTGTAGACTCTATAGTTTTGCTATTATTAATTCTGAGGTCCAGAACAGTTAAATAATTTTCTATTTCATACAACTAATTAGTGGCCAAACTCAAAATGGAACTGAGGTATCCTAACTAATAGTCTGATGCTGCTCTTCTGACAAATATTTATTAAACACCACCTGTATACCAAGAGGTGCAGGTACAAAAAGCAAGCAAGCAAAAAACAGTAACAAAACCCAGATACTATATAAATATCAAATGTTACTAAAATATTATTAAAATTTAGTAACTAAATGTTACTAAAATTGGGGAAAATGATAGAGAGTAGTTGAGTGGGAATAGGGTTTTCAGGGAAGGGTCTGAGAATTTAGGGCTGAGTCTGAATCATGAAGAGGAACCAACTGTGATAAAGTGTGTTGTGAGTGAGGAAAACGCCAAAGGCAAAGCCATGGCTCTCTCTCCACTGTTACATAAAGTGTGAAATAACATCCCAGTAGGACCTAATTTTTATCCCCATTTGATCCTAAAAGTCAAGTTCTTTCAATTATACCACATTGTTTACACTTGGTTTAGTTTCTCATGGAATCTCCCCAAAAGGGAGATATCGCATATATAATTAACATGTGTGCACATAATTTTAAGGGTTTTTTTTAGAATGCTTTCAAGCACATTATTTGATGTTCACAGTAACTCTATACAGTAACAAGGCAGTTTTATTCAGAGAAATCTATGGTAGAATGAAGTGAGCACTGGTTTTGAAATTAGGGTTCAAAACATGATCCTACCACTAATCACCTTTACTTCTTGAGCATGTAACTTAAAGCCTCTGAAACTAGGCTTCTTTATGGTCAAATAAAGATAAGTGTATCTTTTTTCATAGAGTGTTATAAGAATAACAATGATATTCTTCAAAATGGTAGTGGACTTATATCAGGTACATGAAAAGAAAGAATAATGGTTCTCAATAAAAGTAATTTTTAGTTAAGGAATGTTGAACCCTTCAAAAGTTTCAGCAGTATATTTAAGACATAGCAGAAGTGTGATAGACTTAAATCTTTGGCATTTAAGACTTTATCATTCTATTCCTTCCCTAACCATTTCCTAATTACATATGACTTAAAGAGTCTTTCTGCTATTGAAACATGATAATATTAATGATCTCAATCACTTCTAAATATTTGATAGTGATGGTTTGGGTTTGGCTTTTTTTTTTTGAGACAGAGTCTCACTTTGTTGCCTGGGCTAGGTGCCATGGCGTCAGCCTAGCTCACAGCAACCTCAAACTCCTGGGCTCAAGCAATCCTTCTGCCTCAGCCTCCCAAGTAGCTGGGACTACAGGCATGAACCACCATGCCCGGCTAATTTTTTCTATATATTTTTAGTTGTCCATATAATTTATTTCTATTTTTAGTAGAAATGAGGGCTCAGGCTTGCTCAGGCTGGTCTTGAACTCCTGAGCTCGAATGATCCACCCGCCTCAGCCTCTCAGAGTGCTAGGATTACAGGCGTGAGCCACCTCGCCTGGCCGGGTTTGGCTTTTTATTGAGTTAGTGGTGATGGTATTGGTAGTAGTTTCTTGGTTATTTGCCTTGGGGTTTTGTTTTCTTTCTCTTTGCTTCACATTGGGGTTGTATTATATGAGAATGGGAGAAATATGACATTAGTGAAGTAGTGGTGGTGTTTGGATTTTGTGCTAACTTACTCCTAGTTTAAAGGACTTATTCTTTAAAAGGCTAGGGAAGGCTAATATTTTATAAATAAGCTAGAATATATATGCCATTTTTATAAGTAAACTAGAATTCATATGTATGACAGTATTCCCTCTTCCGGTTTTTATGCAAGCTTTTTCACATTCATCCATATAATCCAACCACTTTCCCCATCACACTGATATCTGAGGGAAGAAAATTACTCTGTTTTTAAGACTTAGTCAGAGCTTTGAGTCCCTTCAATCCAGAAATATTTCAGTTGTTTCTTGAAACCTTCCCCCAAGTGAACTCAGATTTATGCAAGAATAATCACATATAGACAAAAAAAAATAGTTTTCAAAGATATAACCACACAAAAACTGCATATTTTGCCACACTTATCAAACAACAAGGTTTAGACTCTTCATCTGAAAATTACACTAGAAATTAGTTATAATCTGTCTTTGGTCTCTGCATCAAAAGGTCAACGTTGATCCTTTGAAGGTCAAAGCAGATGTGCAAGAGGAGAAGATCTAGATAAATGTCTAACCTTATGGAGTACCATGCAAGGATGCACCATAGTCCTTACAGTCCATTTCTAATCTAGTATTATTATATTCATGCTATGATGGAGAAACTAAGACAGAAAAGATAAGTTTATTTACCCAAGGATGCACAGAAAGACAAATCCTGACAGAATCTAGATTCTCTACAGAGGATCTTTCTACTGTTTAGGGTCTCTTCAATTTGTAGCATCTTAAAGATTTCATAGCAGTATCACACACATTAGCTCATACCCAACCCAGACTGAGTTTATTAAATTAGCAAATGATGAAAACAGGTGGCCAAATGCTGAATAGAATTAATTCAGCCAAACCCATATTCACCGCTTTCAGTTTATACAGCAATTTTTCTTCAAATCTCATAAATTCAGAACACAAATTCATTTGATAAGGTAAATAAGGAGATTGGGAAAGATCTGTAAGCACTGATTAGTTTTCCAAATACATAGCTGTAATAGGCAAAGTGCTTTCCTGCTTCCTTATTATGCTAGCTAACGCTTATCATTTCATACACATGTCAAACACTAATTGATGAAACTTTGAAAGAGGAAGAGCAAAAACAGCATCTCACTTTGAAATATCTTTGAGAACTGAAAATTAAAATGAACATAAAATAATCGGGGGTGGAAGGAAGCTCAACACTCTTCATTTCAAACCCAGAGCTCATAAAAGACACCTTCAAACCTCCCACCTGCTTGACAATTGGAGAAGAAAGACCAACATACTAATATGCTTTTTTGGTTAATCCTAACAAATTTGACGATAAGTGAGCATTTGTTTACTTGTTTTCATTCAATGATCTTATGTTTGCATCATTTTCCACATCATAAGCCCACCACTCAAAACAAGTTTGATGTGTATTTTAATAAAGCTAATTAGGCAGTAGGCAGTTTGGAAAGCTGCTCTGCATAGCACATTAGCAGTTAGGTAATTTCTCTGGGGAAGAGTGGGAGGAGCCCAGGGCCTTTTAAAATTACAGACAGATCATTGTTGTTACCATGTCTTTTTTCCTTAACAAAGTTAACTTCTTTAAATGCCACTGAGAAAAAGCTAGGGTCCTCTTGAAAATGAATGCTGATTACATCGTAATGAGCCTAGGATCATAGGTCCATGGCCAGACACTAAAGTATACTCCTGCCCAGCTGCCACAAATATGTTATCACGTGTAATGGAAAATTTGCCAAAGTATTAAGAGTTCAAGGTAAACCCTCACACCACGGAACACACAATTCAAGTCCACTCACAATTTCCACCTTCTCAATTGCTCAGTTCAAGCCTGAAGAATGCACCAATTTAAAGTAAATACCATTTTACTACTTTCAGTAACATATAATTACACAAAGGAATAACTGTCAAAATCTTAGGCAGGGGTTTTCATCTAGAAATCAGCCTTTTATTTATTGTCTGCATATGGATTTCGTAAAAATTGTTTAAAAACAATTTTCTTAAAGAGGCTAGTCTTTCTTTTCTCCCATTCCAACGTTTTAAAAAGTTGTGTAGTTACAAAAGAACCACAATTTCTAACAAGAAATGTAAAGATAAATTTCAAATAAATCCATGAAAAATTGTTACAAATTCTGAGCTAGTAAAAACCAAGGTTTTACTATAACAAAAACAAGATTCAGTTATTCTTTCATCAAATACTTATTAGACATTTAATATGTGCAAGATTTTTTTGTAAATGTATTCAATATGTTAGTGAATAAATAATAATCTCTAACCTCAGAGAGGGAGGTGCTAGGTGCAATGCAAATAAGGAAAATAAGGACAGGATACGGAAATCAGGACTGTTTGGGGTAGAACTGTAACTTCAGATGGTCAGGTCAGGGTATGCCTGATGGAAAAGGTGAGATCTGATCAAGGAAGTAAGGAGGGAAGGAATCATGATGGGTCAAGAAGTTCCCAGCAGAAGAAATGACAAGCTTGAGATCTCAAAAGTGGTTTGAAGAACAGCAAAGTGGTTAATGTGACTACAGCAGATTGGTCAAAAGGGAGAGTAGGAAGAGGTGAGGCCAGAGGCTGTGCAGGGCAGGGTTGGGGAAGGGCTGTGGGGATCAGGAAGGACTTGTAAAGACTGGTTTTCACTCTTAGTGAAATGGGGGGCCATTAGAGGTTTTCAGCAAAGGAGGGACATGCTCTGGCTTACTTTTGAAAGTATATTACTGGCTTCCGTGTGGAGAGTGGTCTACAGGGAGGCAGGGGTAGAAGTGGAGTGACTTAGTTGAATGCTATTATACTAATCCGGGTAAGAGATGATGCTGGCTTGGACCAGAAAAAGATGTAAAAAATGCAAGCTTTCCTGACACCCTCTTCAATCTCTTTTGAGCCTTAGATACTTTATTCTCCCTATATAACAAGATTTATTTTGCTGTATTATCATGTACCTTTTTATAATATTTCTCCATCAATAGACTGTGAGCACCTGAAAGACAAGGACTATTATTCTTTCTGCATTCTCAGAGGTTACACTCTGCCAAACATATGAAGGTGCTCTACATAACATTTGTTGAATAAACAAGTTAAAATAGTCTCAAAAAGAATGTATTTTTCATTTCAGAATAATTTTTAATATGTAATTGAGAGGTAAAAAATACAAGAGGTTGAAAGATTAATAAGCCAGCCAGAATTTCTGAGCTATGAGGTATTGTGTGTATTGTTCCACTGTGAAGTAGTTCACATTTAATGGTGATCTGTAGCTCATCAATAGTATCAAATCTTTTTTATCAAAATATAAGGAATTTTACATTCTTCTAATTTCAATATTAAAGAAAGAATTCCAAACTTTTCAAAATCCTAATTGGTGAAAAAGTTGACAACATTTTCAGAAATAATTACTTGGGAGAAAAACAAGTCTTAAAAGAAACCACAAGTCAGATAGAATGGAATTATTACATTAATGCTTATGGGTGTCTCTAAGCCTAGGAAAAGCTACATTAGCATAAGATTTCTAGACCTAGTTTGAAAAATGTTTTATGGCTCCCAAAGGGTAGTAACAATGATAAAACCTGCCATCAAAAATGACTAAAAGGATAAATTGTAAAAGAATGTCTTTTAATCATTTTTTAAATTTAAAAATATTAAGGGGGTACAAATGTTTTAGGTTACATGGAGTCCCAGCTAAAGGTGTGCCCATTACCCAGATAGTGTTCATAGTACCCATTAGGTAGGTTTTTATCCTTCCCCTCTGCCTCCTTCCCCCTGAATGATTTCCACAGAATTTTATTTCCCTCTATGCACATGTGTGCTCATCAGTTAGTTCCAATTTAATAGTGAATACATGTGGTGTTTATTTTTCCATTCTTGAGACATTTCACTTAGGAGAATGATCTCCAGTTCCATCCAGATTTTTGCAAAACGTATTAATTCATCTTTTTTTATGGCTGAGTATAGAACTCCATGGTGTACACATACCACATTTTATTAATTCACTAATGAATTGATGGGCACTTGGGTTGATTCCACATCTTTGCAATTGTGAATTGTGCTGCAATAAACATACGAGTGCACATGTCTTTTGGTGAAAAACCTTTTTTTCCTTTGGGTAAATACCCAATAGTGGGATTGCTGGATCAAATGGTAGGGTCTACTTTCAGTTCTTTGAGGAATCTCCATACAGTTTTCCATGGGGGTTGTATTAATTTGCAGTCCCACCAACAGTGTATAAGCATCCACACAAGCATCTACTGTTTATGGATTTTTTAATAAAATCCATTCTAGCTGGGGTAAAGTGATATCTCATTGTAGTTTTAATTTGCATTTCCCCGATGATTAGTGACATTGAGCATTTTTTCACATGTTTATTGGCTATTAGTCTATCTTCTTTTGAAAACCTGTCGCGCCCGCCTCGCCAGCAAGGATGACGCAGCAACAGGAGTTCTTCTAACAGTGCTTTATTGGGGATCCCTCTAAGCTTCAAGATGCGGAAGACCCTGAGCACAAGCTCTCACACAGTAATATACCCTCAGGGAAACAGGAAGTAACAGAGATAGGTCAAAGTCAATCACAAGCGGTCACCAATAGGCCAAGCCAGAAAACCTCATATGCATACTTATATAACAGATCTACAGACGTACTACGCATGCGCCACACTTGTTTACCTCAGCCAGGCCACCGGAAATCGGCGCCATCTTGCAATGGCGTCCGCGCTCCCCACAAAAACCTACTTTTTTATGGCGTTGTTTTTTGCCTTGCTGATTTGCTTGAGTTCTTTATAGGTTCTAATTATTAGCCCTTTACTGGATGCATAGCTTGCAAATATTTTCTCCCATTCTGTAGGTTATCTATTTGCTCTGTTGATTGTCTCCTTAGCTGTGCAGAAGCTATTTATTTTACTCAAATCTCATTTATTAATTTTTATTGTTGTCATCATTGCCATTGGGGTCGTTTTCATAAATTCGTTGCCTCGGCCAATATCTAGAAGACTTTTACCTACATTTTCCTCTAGAATTCTTAGGATTTGATTCCTTAGATCTAAATCTTTTATCCATCTTGAATTAATCTTTGTGAGTGGTGAGAGGTAGAGATCCTGTTTCATTCTTCTGCATTGTGGCTATACAGTTTCCCCAACACCATTTATTGAATAGGGCTTCTTTTCCCCAGTGTATATTGTTGTTTGCTTTGTCAAAGATCAGTTGATTGTAGGTAGATGGTTTTACATCTAGGTTCTCTGTTCTGTTTCATTGGTCTATGTTTTTATTTTTGTAACAATACCATGCTATTTTGGTTATAGCCTTGTAGTATAGTTTGAAGTCTGGTTATGTGATGCCACCAGATTTGTTCTTCTTGCTTAAGGATGCTTTGGCTATTCGGGCTCTTTTTGGGTTCCAAATGAAGTGTAGCATTATTTTTTCTAAATCTTTGAAGTATGACTTTGGTAATTTGATGGGGATTGCATTGAATTCATAAGTCTTTTAATATTTATTTATGTCTTTCACAGGAATGGGGAAAATCATTTATTTTCCTTTTAGAATAATTTATTTTTCCTCATGATAAAGTTAATATACACTTACTCTATACAATTGAAAATTTAAAACTGAGGAAAATCACATAACATTTTGTCAACAAAACTTGCTCTCTACTAACATTTTGGTATATTTTTAATCTTTTTTCAATGTAAAAAATGTGCATATTTCTTGTTTTACAAAATCACACTATCCAATCTTATGGCATGTACTTTTTGCTTTATTTTATCTAAGCATTTTTTCATACTATTCAAATTTTTTGAAAACATGTTTTAATGTATTTTGTTACCTTTTTCTATTGTTTTCAGTCAATCAAATACATATGGAGTACCTACTCTGTGCTAGACAGTATGTTAAGCACTAGAGAGAGACTCCTGGAGTACTTGCTTACGCAGAAAGCTTATATTCAACAAGTAGTACCAATGAAGTCTGATGATGCTACAGGATGCTATGGAAACACAGCAGGAGCACCTAACCTAGTCCAGGGAAATCAGGCTACTTTTAAGCTGAGACCTGCAGGTTAAGCAGTACACAATGTGTGTCAAGGGATTTGTAGGTTGTATTCCAGACAAACTGGATGTGCAAAGAGGTCTGTAGTCAAGAGAAACCATGTCTCATTCAAGTTATTGAAAGAAGTTTGTTGTGATAAGAAAGAAGAGCGCTTAGGAAAGGAAAACAAATGTTTAAAGCCTGAAAGGAAAAAAAAAAGGCTTTGTAAGAAGTTTAAGCTTCATCCCTGGTGAAACAGAAAGCCATTATAAGTTTTTTGGATGAGAAGAGATATTGTTAAATATATATCTTAAAACAACATTCTCCACTGATTAGGAGGCAGCACTGTCTGAAGGCAGGGAATAGAAAGCCAGTTACAAGAATTTGGACCAAAGACAGCACCCAGAGATGGAGAAAAGAGGACTAGTTGCAAGGATGAGGTCCACAGGAACTGATGCTTGGTTAGATGTGAAAAGTGAAAGGAGACAGTAGTGGATAAATTTCAGGTTTGGGCAACTGAGCAGATGAAATAGCTCAGTGGGAGAAAGATAGAGAGGATAAACACATTTGAGTTATAGAAGATGATAGACTGATTTGGGGATGTGTGAAACTTTAAGTTCTATGATATTTCCAAATTACAACATCAACTAGACAGCTTGCTATATAGATCTAGAACTCAGTAGAGGTCACTGAGCTGGACATATGGATTTGGGATTCTTCAGTATATGTATGATGATCATTCTATTCACCAACTTAAAAATGTACTCTCTATATAGTTTCTGTATCATAATTATATAAAGTTTTAAATAGTAAATGCAAAAGTGTAGTTAATTTGGGCATTAACTCAATACTTGAATTGTGTAATAGTTATTTGTTGCGTTACAGATTCAAGATGGTGAACATTAGAGGGCCTAATTTTTGCCAGATTACCAAAATTAGACAAATATTGAGAAAATGAAAAATTTAAGTAAACCCTGAAAGTTATTTCTTTTCAGAAGTATATTTTTTCTAGATTATAGCTTCAAATAAATATAAATAAATAAATAAAGCTTATAACATATTACAAGATGGTAAGTGATACAGAAAAAAAGGCAGAAAAGTGGATAAGGATTGGGGGTTGGAGGAGAGGGGGTTGCAATTTTGAGCAGGGTGATCAGGGAAGGCCTCACTGAAAAGAAGAATTTCAAGCAAAAGTTCAAGGTGGGGAGGGAGTGAGCCATGTATAATAGATGCCAGGGTTAGAGGTTTCTAGACAGAAGAAAGACCAAAGAAACCAGAGGAGCTGGAAGAGAGGGAGCAAAGGGGAACAGCGTGGAGGAAATAAGTTCAGGGAGGCAAAGTAGTGCTGTGAGGGAACAGTGGATGGCCTCAGAGACCATTCTAAGGACGCTGGATTTTAGTCTGAGTGGAATGGGAAACCCACTGTAGGGCTTATGCTTAATTAGTTTTAGTTTCAAAAAATAAATTTTAAAATACAAACTCATTTTAAACAAAAATAACTTTTATTTGCGTTATCTCTTCCCTTCCCAATATCCTAACATTTTTACTCTCAATTTAGCAATGGTGAGGGCAGTAAACATGATGTTGAAAGTTAAAGAAAAAGGAGAAATAATAAGAGTATATTTTTGTATCATGTTCAAAACTTATATTTAAAAATATACAGTGATTTTCCATAAGACAGAAAAATCAGTGACAGAGTTAAATAAGTCTATAGTTCAAATCATTTCTTTCTTGCCATAGAAATTTTTCAATAAAATAAAAGACGGCTTTGCCTAAGGATACACATTAACTGAGAAAATAGATGCGAGAGATGTGATATGCAAATTTGAAAGGTGACTTTTCAGGATCCTTTCCAGTCTTGTTTTCTGAATTAAACATCCAGATGATGAAGGGCCAGACAGCCAAAACCCTATAGAGCTGGAAAACCTAATAGCACTGCTTGTCTGTCTGTCCTGAATTCCAATAAAATAAAATAAAAAATCAAAACACATAAGAAGCAGAAGCATCAGGATGAAAGGCAGCTCCCCAGAGACAGAAGTGTCATTGCTATGTTTCTCACCTGTCCCTTAGTCAGCTAAAGGCCCAAACACTAACTGCTCCTTCAGTTACCCAGGTCTCCCTGTACAAGGAAAATATACATTGCACAAAGTGCTGGAAAAGCTAATTCCTGTTTTAAAGAAGAGGAAAAAGGTAGAGAAACTGAAGGACACAGAGGAAACAGAGTTCTTTATGTGTGTCCCAAAGAATACATGTATGCAAAGCAGAAATACACAGGGGAGAATCAAGTGAATAAACACAAATGAGTTTATTATTTGTGATGATATAAACATTCATATTTCTTTCGAGTTATAGATGCAGAAAACATTGCCTCCCAAGCTAGACAGCTGGAGCTTTTCCCCTGCAGATTTACACAGGCTCAATAACCCATCATTACTTCATCTCACAGTATGATCTGACCTTTACAGCTTTGCTTCTTTTATCATCTCCTATTCTCCAGTGTCTGGTTGCCTTTATTTTACAGTTCTACATCACACCAAACAGAATTCTTCTTGCATGCTATTAACCCCTTCTCTAGTTATATGCATAGCCTTGAAACTATGCATATTTTTAAAGGACATTTAAGAAATTGAGCCGTGACTGACTTAGTAATTACAGCATATCTTAAAGGAATGTGTGGGCTTCGTAGAGATTTTGTATGTCTCTAGAGACTTTCAGTACTATGGGCTTTTTTTCACACAGGAATAGATTTTTTTTTTAAATATTCAAGAAAAAAAAAAGAAAGAAAGAAAACACTGGACCAAGAGAGAGAATAGAAAAGAGACAAGCCCGTAACTAGTCATGATGTAGATGTGCCACAGAGAAGACCCTTAGCTATAGAAAATGTCTTTAATAATACTTATTCTTTTTTTTTTTTTTGATCCTTATTTCTGATGACTTGGGCTCTCATTTAGTGATAGTAGTAATGAAAAATAGCTAAAGAGGCTTTAGTTTTCTGCCTTCACATTTGGAACCCTTTATAATTTCTTCAATTCATCTTAATAAGCACCGATACCCTCCCAAAGCAAATAGGCTAGTATTTGTATTTTATTTTTCTCTGCTTACTCAAAATATTAATGTATATGCCTATAAAGACACAGTGAGTCCTGTCAGCTCTTGAGAAATTTCCTTTGGCTACAAATTAATGGGGCCCTACTTGGCATAAACTGTATAACGCACATCCTCTTCATCCATTCTGAGATTGGGGGGGAATTTTGAAACTGCAATAGCAGTGAGGAAGGGGGCATCCATTCCCACTTTTAAGCCTAGAATTGCAGTAGCACTCTGGGTGCATCATGAATGTGCCCGGCTCAGTCCAGTCAGTGCTTTCAGGATCTCCACAGCTCCCTATGCTTTCTCATTTACTCAAATTCCTCAGACATTTTTATAAAAGAAGGAAAATAGTTCCCAACACAACAGATTTTACCTGTGACAGACAAGTATCAGATAAGCTATATTGTCATTCCCTTAATTGTTTTTCTCAATCTCTTTTCATTTCTTAAAACTGTTGAAAAAACGTTTACTTTATTCTCAATGTTCTTTATTCTTTAAATGAGAACAGAGTATGACATAAAGGACTGAATGGATAAGATTATTTCAAGTACCATTGAAAACTACAGGAAATTTGGAAATGATGATCACTTGAGCACAGAGCCAGAGTAAAGAGGAATGAAATGCTAAACAAAGAAGGGGAAAAATACTGCACACACATTTTCATGGCTGAATTAGGTAACTGCTCAGGGAGATTTTGAAGAGAAAGTAAAAGCACTCTTCTCCCTCCTCTACTTTACAAAATGTCTTTATGATTATATGTCCACCATTTTGGGAATTCTAATAGATGTGTAAGATTCTTGTGAGCAAGAAAGAGAATTGTGATTATTAAAAGAGATGTCATTTAGTCTGTTTATAACAAAGTCCATTACCAGAGCCTTGGGAATAAAATAAGAACATTAGAGCATTTTCTGCCAGTTGCCAGCAGCAGATCAAGAGAATCTTGTCAAGGGCAATTACACTTATTGTTCACCCTCCAAAAAAAATCCCAAGTAATTTCCAGTAACAGACTTAAAACCAATTTTCCCTCCTTAGCCATTTAATATGATAAATTCAAAGACTTTCAGAATAAGAATGTACAAGAAGCCCTAATTGTTAAAACTGGATTTTCAGCAAAGCCTTTACATTTTCTCCAAACGCTCAATAGGATTAAATATTCATCAACTGAACCCAAGAAATGCCTGCAAACCCAGTGCCCTATATACTTACTTTATGGCTCCCGGAATATTTGCATTGCTAACAAGCTACTTATTGTATGAATGTTAGTTGGATTTGAAGTATCTGATATTCAGCAGCCATTCAGGAGAGCTCAAGCAGCACGCAAAAAGGCTGGCCACTCAATCCTGCATTTTGCACTGTGAAAGATTATATAAAAAGAGAAAATTAGGTCCATTGACTCATGCTGTCCTTGACGCAACCTTTGCTGTTGCTTACCTCTTACTTCCAGCAGGATCAGAGAAAGCAGCAAAGTGCAGACCTGGGACCACTAGAACAAACATCAGCTGAAAATTATTAATAAGTAGATGCGACATGTAGCAGGATCCACATAACTGTCTTTAACTCTGAATGCAGTGAACCGACAACATACATAAAATATAATAGGACACATTGCTGCCCCGTATTTACATGTTGCCCAACAGAATAGTGTCTATCTAACAAATAATTCATGTTCTAAAAGTTAATTAATAAACAATATTGTAAGTAAAGGTTGACACTCCAAACCAAGTCACAAATAAAGTTAAACAGGATAGAAATTTAATAGTTGTTTTCCAATGTAATTAACAGATTTTCCCCCAGCACTGACTATTATCTAACACTTTAATGCTGGAGCTTTATATCGTAACTGTTTAACTTTTTTTGAAATTAGTCTTTCAAAAATAGAAAGCATTCTTAAAACACCTGCCATGATTTACTCTTTTTATGACTTTGAGCTATTACTAGGAGCGTTCTCTTTGTGTTATGCTAATTTTTCAGATGGTGTAGGACATGGTGTTGTATGGGTACTGCCTACTCCTTTTGCTCACTGACCATTTCTCTCGAATTTGTAGTAAAACAAAGGTAGCTATGTAATCTCCACAGCAGAACTACAGTGAGTCCCTTTTAACAAAACTATTTAGTAAATTAAAGCCAGAGCTGCTTTTCCAAGTGATAGTCTTACCCTCTGAAAACATATCTCCTCTCTGTTGTTCTTAGTGACCTTTGCCTTCACAGCACTCCCTTAAAATATAACTGAATTTCAAATGCTTAAAAACATTATCTGAAACTCAGCAACAAATGAAAGAGATTACTGTGTGTTCTTTACACACGTAATGGGCTGGGCTTTCTATTGACTGAGGCATTTACAAATCTATAGAGGAGGAGGTTAATTTGTAGATTGTTCTAGTAGAGATGTGAGATAGTATAATGACACCCTCCCTGTCCCTTGCAAAAGATGTCGACATCCTAATAATCTCCATAATCTGTGAATATGTTATCTTACATGGAAAAAGAGATTTTGCTGAAGTGATATAAGTTAAGCATTTTGAGATGGGAAAATTATCCTAGATTATCCAAGTGGGCCCCATTTAATCACAGAGTTCTTGTCATCATGTCTTGATCTTCTGGAAGCTTCACATAATGTTGGCTTAAACAAAATGTAGGCATATAAAATGCTGATGTGTATATTTCATATTTTAATATATATTTGAAACCTCTGTAGGGTGCATTTCGGAGGCTCCAAATTTTAGTTTTTTAATACACATTTATATTTATATTTTTTATTTATATTCATGTTCATATTAAGTATTTTAGGGTGTTTGGGAGCAGCATTGTGCTTGGTAGGGAGTTGAAACCAGAGAAATAGTGGTTATAAAATTATCTTGCCGATGAATAGATGACTTATAACTTACTTGACATTAGCATAGTACATTCATATTCTTAAAAGAAATCCAGGTGTAGGCGGCTTTCTGTGTTTGACTCTTCATCTTTTTCTATAGTCTCTTAAGTCAAGGGTACATTTACAAGGACTTCAATTATTTCAGTTGTAAAGTAAGAAAACTGAAATAATTCCCAAAGTAATTTTCAGCTCTAAATCACCATACATCATTTTTACTTAGTCTTAACAACCCAAAAAGTAGAGAATTTAATGTTTTTATTCACCCACTAATTCATTTAACAATCACTTGTTTAGTGCCTACTATGTGCCACACCCTGTTCTAGGCACAGGCAATAGGTACCAGGAGCAGACTGTACTGTCATGAGTTTTAATGTTAGCGAGGTAGAAAAACAATAAACAAATACACAAAGTAATAACTGTAATGTCAAGTTGCACAATTGCTAATAAAAACATTTACCTGGATAAAGGGGGAGTAACAATCCACTCCAAAATGTCTTAAGAGTATCTTTTTATAATTAATAATTCTTAACCCATATTGTTGCTATTTTTCACTTGATATATCCTGAGATTTTTATTTATTCTTCGCGGTTATTCCAGTTCTTTGGCTGCTTGAATCTCTTTTTATATGGAGTTGCCACTTGAATTATTCTGAAATGTAATTAGTTCTATACCCTCTGAAGAACTAAGTATATTAAATCAATGTTATGAGGCTTTAATACAAAGAAATTCTACCATTTTTAATGCTCTTGGCAACATAGATAAAGAGGCAAAGTCTGGCAGTATAGTAAATAAAATTTAAAGCATGAATTCAGCAACATTATTTCTATGTTAACATTTCCTATGGCTCTTGTTCTTTGGAGCAGAACATTGTTAAGCTCCAGTTATTCTTCCTTCCCTGAGAATAGTCCCTGGAATACGAGGCTGGGCTTCCAATAACTCTTCTATTACTGCATTACCCTGCATCCTTGCCTCAGCTGAAAGGTCCAGCAGTGAACTCCTGATGTGACCTGAGCCAATCAGATTCTTTTTTCTCTCTCAAGATTATGACATTTATAACAAATGGACCCAGAAGCAGGATATTGTTAAAGCTCAATCTTTTGAAATGAAAATTATCCAGATAAGGCTTTTGAACACCCATACTGGGATGTAGAGTAATATACTTCCTGATTCTTCATTACCCATCTCTCTTTTGGTTTTAGCAGACAGCATAATATTCAAAAAACTACACTTTCAAATTTATGCTTGCAGGAATCCTTTATGCTGCTTGCTTTTGCAGCAATGGCATCAGTTTGACTTTTGTCATTAGAGTGCAGTCACAAGTTTGAGGGCCATGTGTTTGAGATCCCTGAATGTCTTAGATCTGCAAAACACATCCTTTTGATCAATAATATTGTTAATATCCCATTATTCACAAGCCTGATTTGCTTTTGGCTTCTATCAGACAAAAGCTGAAGGGGTGAGGAGGAGGGAATGACACAAGTAGTTTAAGTCTCTATGCCCTCGATGATCAAAATATATTTGTTCTGAGCACGTGTATGGGAAAAATATAAAGGATCTCTGGAGCTTAAAATAGATTCAGAAAACAGTAAATAAAATAAAATGAAAGCTGATTCAATACATAAAGAACCTCTAGATCTGTGCTGTTCAATATTGTTGCCATTAACCACACATGGCTATTAAGCACTTGAAATGTGGCTAATTTCAACTGAGAGATGCTCTTAGCATAAAATAGACACTGGATATCAAAGACTTAGTATAAAAAGAAAACCAATATTGTTTATATTGATTTCATGTTGAAATGATATTTTGGATATGTTGGATTAAATGAAATATGTTATTTCAAGTTAATTTCAACTGTTACTTATTACTTTTTTAATGTGGCTACTGGAAAATTTTAGATTGCATATAAGGCTCACATTGTCCTTCTATTGGACAGTCTGCCTCTAGACTCCATGGAAGGATATAATCACATTCTTTAAAGGCAAAACGGGCAGCTTTTACTGATTCCTAAAACATTTCTCCAGTATAGCTATTAAGTGATTACAAATGTAAAGTGCTGCAAAATGTAACCCATCTGCACATGTGTAGTGAGTTTAGACTCTGCTCAGCCTCCCTTCATCCTGAAGTAGCCCAAGTGGAGATGACTGTATCTCTTGTCTCAGGCCTTCAGCCCCCTGAGGGTACATTTAGCATTTTAATCCTAAGACTAAATTTCTACTGGTAGGAATAAAAATTAATGACATAACTCCATGCAGTAATTTATACAGGTGTCACAGACTTTTTATTAGGGCTTTTCTAAGATAAAGAAAATTATATCTTTTTATGTTATTTTTTGGGTCAAGATGTGTCACTATGAGGTCTTGGAAAAATCAAAGACCAACAATCTTGGAATAGTAGAAAATATCTCATTTTTATAAAGATTGCAATAGACAGTGTCACAGACAAAATGATAGCCCTTCCACATTTATAAATAAAATACTTCAGAGACTTTTAAATGGTCTCAGACATCCTATTAGAAATTTTGTCTAATCCTTTCCAAGGTAACTTCTATTTTATTCTTTATTTCCAAACCTAGCTTCATTTTTCATTGCAGTACCTATCACTATCTGACATTATAATATATATTTGTTTACTTGTTTATCATCAGTGTCCCTCTCTAGAATGTAAGTGTATTAAGGACAGGGACTTTACTTTATTCACTGCTGTATTGCTCCATCAGTAACAGTATCAGATGCATATTTATTTTTCAATAAGTATATGCTAATCAATAAATGAACAAATGCAACTTTTATGAATATCATTATATTTCTTAACTCCAAATTCACTACTCTGCTATGATGATTTTGAAAACCCACCGTATTTATAAGCAAGCTTGTCATTTAGAGACTGAACTAAAGGTTTGTCTTCTGCTGCTTTACAGAGTGTTCTCTGTCCAATGGTGTGAAAACAAAACTCTCAGTATAAAAAAACTGATTGCCTCTGGACATTTCACGCAAAGAAAAGGAGTGTTAAAGTAGCTGGAAAAAATAAAGTTCTATTCAATTGGCTAAGAAATTTTATTCACAAAAAGTTTTTTTTAAATAAAAATCAATTTCGCTATTTCCCTTGCGCTTACCTTTTGTCTGGTCCTGCCTGTCAACAAATTCACAGAATGATTCAGGTACACCATCTTCGGAGTTTATCTTCTCTTGCTTGGCTTTCTGTATACATAATGTTAAGTGTCTAAAAATATCTACATTTCTTTCTTATTCCATATATAAAACCATCAGCCATGTTAGCATTCATCAACACACTATTGTGTCTGCCATCACAGGTCCTAGCAGGTGGTAAGGTGGTATGTACAGAAGCTCCCCACCATCTTGCAGTTGGCTACTAGCTAGAGAACACAGTTGGACTGCTAGCCAATTTCATGGCTCACCACCTCTAAGATCATGTCAGAAATTTGGGATGATACAATTACTCTGGTAAATTCTTTCTGATTTTCTTCCCTTCTCCCACTTACCTCAGGACAACAGCTCTTATCCCCTTATCCAGATCACCTTCCATATGACACCCCCACATTATAATTATGTATTTCCCCCAGATTACTCTGAGGGGTAGTTTTCTTTCTACCCATGATAGATGATATCAAATATCCACAAAGAAAGTAAATATTAATATTTTTAGTTTAGTCTCACCCATAAATTATTATAGAACAAAGATTTGAAATTCCAACATCCGTTGAAAATTATTAGTTTATATTTCAAAAATATCTTAACTAATTAATATTTTATTAATAAGTATAAATAGTGTACAGATTTTTGGGGTACAAAATTCTTAAGATGAATGGCTTTGAAGAGGATAAATTGACAACCTAAAGACCAGCAAGAATGATAATAAGTAGTCCGTGAGGTAATTCTAAGAGCCTGAGTTAAATCAAAGACAATTGGAATAAAGAGAACTTAAGCAGGAGATGGGATGAGCATAAGTTGAATAAGTGATGGAGAGAGTACAGTTGGACATGACTTCAAGGTTTCTAACTGGGTGAAATGGGTGAGTAGTGGTTCTGTTCACTAAGATGAAAAGGGGAAGGGAAGGGAAGGGAAGGGAAGAAAGGAAAAAAAAAGGGAAAGGAAGAAAAAATGTTCTCCCCCTTTTCACACCATAAAAATCCTCAGATATCTTATCCACAAGCATGGATTCATTTACCATAAACATGTTACTGATTTCGAAACTTGCATCTCCTGCCCACATCTGGGTTTCAGGCTTTAGTAATGTATGAGTTTGCCAGTGGGACAGCTGTATTTAGACATTCCACAGGCATCTCAAACATTTCCAAAAACAAAGTTACCCTCTACTTCTCCCAAATCTACTCCTCTTCTTACATCCCCAATCTCAGGAAATTCCCCTATCATTTAATAAGAAGCTAAAATTGTATTATTTCTTCTTATCACTCATCCCTCACTTCCAATTCATCATCAGATTGTATTGATACCTATGAAAAACATCCACTTTCCTTCATACTTTTACTATCTTAGTTTATATAAATCATGATCTCACTCCATGATTATGGAAAAACAGCTTAATTCTTTTCCTTCAGTCTTGGCTTATTTCATTTTTACTTGTGCTCCAGTCTTGCCAAATTCATTCATGTTCCTAAATTATGTTCCTAAAATACAACCTACCTTATTTAAACCTGTGACATAGCTCTCCATTGTTTTCAGTATAAATGTAATCTCCTTACCGTGGCATCCTGATTTCTATGAGATGGCCCTTGTCTACTTTCCAGCCTTGTCTGCCAGCACCGCTGTTCTCCCAAATAAGCCCCCAACTCTTGCAGCATCATTATGACCTGCTGCATGGCAACCACACTGAATTACCTCTAGTGTCCAATACTCTTTATAGGTCAAATTGGGTAAGGACTGAAAGGTATCTATAGATTTGGCAATTAGGAACTTATCAAGAGCAATTTTAGATAAGGAATGGAATGGAATCAGAAAACAAACTATAGTGGCTTCAGGTTTCAGGTAAAATACTGAGGAAGCGGTAACAGAAAAAACAGATAAGTCATCAAGCTCGTCAAGTATTGACTGAATTGACCAAGCATATAACGAGGTAGATAGATGCATGACACTATACTGATCCTTGAAATTTAGGTAAGAGTTAGCTAAAAGAAACCATCAAGAGTATTCCCATCTGAACCCGGCCAAATAGTATCACAAGAGCAAAGAATTGGAAGAAGGACTGATGTTGGCAAGGGATTGGAAATGATCACACGAAATCTTGTAATATTAGAGTGTAAAATGGGAGGATAGAAAATAACAAGAAATGAGACTCATAGAGAGGAAATAATCAGACCATGGAGGGCCTTGATTGCCACAACAAGTCCTTAGATCTTACTTTTTAGACAGATAAAAAGCCATTAAAAAGTTTAAAGAGGAAGAAAAATGAAACCCGATTTTCATTTCTGATAACTTTCTCTGGCTGCAGGATGTCAGCGAGCTTTGAGGGGAAAAGACCGTAGGCATAGTGGAAGACTGTTTATGAAGGAAAACAGAGACATGACTAGAGAAGGGGAGAGAATCAAGACTTTTATTAAATCCATGCAACCACCTGGTGACTAGATAGGGCAGGCATTGTTATTCTACTTGTACGGTTCAGGTAGCAGGAAAGGAAAGATGGTGATACAACTGCTTTCTGGCAAATTTGGAAACAAAGCACAAATTCTTTACTCATAGCCTAGTGTACTTGGAGCTGGAAACCCTGAAAATTTTATTTTTTAAGGATTTCAATTAGAACAGCTTATATGATCAATTTAGCTATAGACCCTGGGCTAAGGTATCAGTATGAACTTGGGTTTGTTTGTTTGATAGATACAGAAAAAAAGAAATATGGATTCGTGTATGCATGGGTTAGTATATATACATGTATTTCTAAGCTTTGTCCACTGAGAGGATCTAGAAGCAATGAGACACATCATTCCTCAAAAAAAAAAAAAAAAAAAGAACCAGACTTCTTTAGAAAAGTGGTTGATTTCAGGATTGAGGCAGGGAAAATACAAGATGAGCCTGGAATATCTTGTGGTTCCAAGAAGTAAGAACATGCTCAAAACGGGACTGGAGGCATGCCAAAAGGCTTCAAGAGCCAAACCTGAAGGATCTCCCAATGACCAAAGCTGGAATAATTTGAGCAATAAAATAAATAACAATGATATTAGATTATAACCCATAGAATAAAATAAATAACCATACTGATAAATGTAAATAATTGAATATATAAATCTGTGAAAGGGCCACCTCTTCCATACAGAATTCTCATTAATAAATGTGGAAGAAATGAGGGAAATACAAAATCACCATGAGGCCAACACTTCAGTAATAATCATTTTCAGCAAGATCTACTGATGAATGCCACAATGACTGAATGAAAATTTCAGGAGACACAGGATATTTACATAGTCTCAAAATCTTTCCCTCCAAGATATTTATGAAGGGAAAAATGGTACCTTTACAGTGGATAAAACTGACAGACAGTACCTTAACTAAGTGATCAAGGTCAGCATCACCAGTAATAAGACTTTGTGCACTCCTTGATATGATTCACTGACAAGAACACAATATCATTTCTGTGGTGTTCTTGCCAAAAATAGATAACATCAGTCTAATCCTGAGAAAACATCAGACAAACCCAAAGTAAGGGACATTCTATTATACAAAATGACCAACCAGTGCTCTTTAACAACCTCAGGATGAGGAAACACTGAGGAACTGTCACAGATTGTAGGAAACTGAGGAGAACCAACAATTAAATGCAATATGGGGTGCTGGATTGGATTATGGAACAGAAAAAGAATGTTAGTGGAAAAAACTCGTGAGCAACTAAATAAAATCCGTAGTTTACTTAATAGTTATGCAGCAATATTAATTTCCTGGTTTTGATAAAGGTACTGTGTAAGTACATAAATTATGGTTATGTATGATGTTAACATTACAGAAAGCAATGGGTGAAGGGAATACAGAAATTTTATGATCTAGTTTTGCAACTTTTCTGCTAGTCTAAAATTACTTCAAAATTAAAATTTTTTAAAAGTGATGATACAAATATCATACTTTTCAAAAAAAGTCCAGATAACACTGATCTGGTCTCAATAAACATAAATCATTTTTTTTTTAAATTCATCAATATCAAATTAGGTTTTTTCCTTCTCTCCATCTTCTCCTACAATGGGGGTCTAATTCATCTAATGTGAGGCAACCTAGTGGCCTGTACCTAGTTTAAAATTAGCTTTATGGAGCCATAAAAATTCTGAGAAGGTATATGAGGCCTCTGGAAAAAGGGTAGTAGCTGCTCTACATTAGGTTTTTTATAGATGAAGTTCTGGACTCAAAAGACAAACATGCTTTCAAACCACTGGAAAAGTCAAATGACCAAGGACTAGAGCATTCAGCAGTCTACATTTGAGGGCCAGTTCAACCACTTGTACATGTGCAAACTGAACCATTTTGGGTCTCTGGTCCCTTACTGGTTAATGGGAGATACTGTAAATACTGGCTTGGTAGGATTGTTGTAAGAATTTCCTGAATAATACACGTTATGAACTACGTGTTTGCATCCCCTCCAAATTGACATGTTGAAACCCTAAGCCCCGTGCAATAGCATTAGGAGGCAAGGCCTTTGAGAGTTAATTAGATTTAGATAAGGTCACGAGAGCGAGGCCGAGGCCCCATTATAGGCTTAGTGCCTTATAAGAAGAGAAAGAGACTAAAGCTCTTTCTCTCTGCCATGTGAAGGACACACCTGGAAGAAGTCATCTGGAAACCAAGAAGAGGGCCTTCACCAAGAACCCAGCCCTGCTGGCACCCTGATTTCAGGCTTCCAGCCTCCAGAACTGTGAGAAATAAATGTTGTTTAGGCCTTCCGGTCGAAGGTGTTCTGTTACAGCATCCTGAACTGACAAAGACAGCGACTGTAAAAATCACATTTTGTTCATACCTATTAGATGCTATTAACAAAAAATATATAAGTGATACTTAAAATGTTCTTTGAAACATAGGTCTGAATAAAAAGTAGACCTTTCTAAATTTCGTTGCTGTTGTTTTTCCCTGCAGTTAAGTGAACATTTGGGAAAACAGAAGTGCTGTTGGCTCTTCTGACTTGCCTAGAGCACATGGTCATATTTCTCTTTATTTGGCGGCTAATGAAAACAACTGCTGGGATTTAGAAGCCTCCCACTCAAACACACTGTGACAGACTCTTAAAACTGAGTCTCAGTGTTGTTAATAAATGTCTGAAGATAACTGCAAGGTGGTGATTAATTACAGAGTCTCTGGCGCTAGCCCATGCTCCGCATTTATCATCACTGCATCCCTGAAATAGCATGATGCTGCTGATAGATTAGCCTCATTACCCATTTCAAGAAATAGCAAACCCCAAAAAAATCTCTAATAAAGTCTCACATCAAGGAGGTTTGTTCCAATTACCTTTTCGAAAATAACTAGCAACCTACTCTACTGACAGTCAACCAAGTAATAGTGATAGCTTATTGGATGCTATGCCTTCAGTTTGTTTTTAAAAGTGAACCAACGCTTTATTTTCACCTAACACAAACATCAAAGCAGTTTTCTTCCCAGGTATATATACTAAGCCAGGCAGTGCAGCATTTCATTTGGACTCCCCCAAAACAATCTCCAGGTTTGACTCCCACCTCTCACCACCCCTTCTAGTCTTCTTTGTAGGTTCTCTCTCCTTAACTCATCTCTTAAATATTATTTTCCTAAGAGTTTCAGAGTCTGTTCCCTCTTGACTTTACACATATTCTCTGATGAGAAGACCTGTCTATAACTTTCTCTCCCTACTCTGGAGACCATCATATTTGCTTGAATTATTATAACAGCTTCCTAACTAGTCTCAGTACTTCCAGTCTCTTTGCAATTCATTTTCTGCATGGGAGCCAAAAGTAATCTTTTTCAAACCCCAATCTAATCATGTTAATCCCCTGTTTAAACCCTTTAAGAGTTTCCCACTGTCCTGGAGATGAAGCATAAACTCTTAGTTTGTTATCTTTATGATCTGGCCCCTGCTTATCTCTCCAGCCCCAGATCTTAACTACTCCACCTGCTACCAATGCACTCCACAATCTTACATATTTTTCTCTCCTACCCTATTCTTCCCTAACTGGAACTTCCCATTGCATTCATAGTGCCTCCCACTGATTAAACACATAAGTGCTCAATAAGCAATTGTTAAATAATGAATGAATAAACGAATGAGTGAAAATGGCTATCTTTACAAGCAAAGAAAGCCATTGTAAAAATTAACTGAAATATAAATTCAAATACAAAAGACATCAATGATTGGACACTATAGTTTACTACAATAATGAAGAAAGAGAAATAAACAAAATGATAATCCTAATGTCATATTTTAAAATAGATTTTTAAATTTTTTAAAATGACAATATATTCTTATTTTTAATTTTTTGCTAAAAGAATATGCAATTTTATTTCCTAAAAAACAAATTTGAATGGTTTTAGGGTAACTTAACCTATTCTGATACTCAAAATATAAAATGTGTGGCATGGACATTTATATAACTGAATAGTTGAACAAACCCCCTCTGCTTGTTCAGTTTTATAGAGGAAAATTTTTTTGCTTGCTTCATAAGAAATTTAAAGAAGTTACTCAAGAGATGAAAAACAACCTCTTGATGGAATACTAAGTAGTGACTCCTCTAATTATACAGCATTTCCATAGAAATATGAGCAGATCCCATCAGCATTTCATGAATCTGTGTGGAAGTGTGAGAGCTTTCATTTATTTCCCAGGGAAGTTTCTTATTACAAAAGGCTTCTGCCTAAGTCAGTGAAGTGCCTATTATGGCTAACTGCCCTCTATTTTCCTCTTCAGAGGCAGGCAGCAGGCATCCAAATTCTTATCCAATGACCCCCTTATTTTAACTCATTCTAAACTAATGACTTTCAGTACCATAAGTGAAGAAAGAGAATGTGAGAAAAACTGCAATTCAACATGTAATTACAGCCCTAATAGAAATATGGGGTGGGAAATTTTATTCCTTCTATAACTGCCCCAGTATTTTTCTATCAATATGCATTCATACTCATTATTGAAGACATAAGTACATTTCACAATTTCTCAATCATTATCACCTTAATTTTTAAAAGATAAAAGTGGGGCTCCTATTCTGCCTCTGTGAATTATACTAATGCAAAGGCTACATCCTCAAACAAAATGATGTATATAAATGGGGCACAGAAGATAGACAAAAAACAGATCAATTTTAAAGTAAGAGATCAAATTGACAATTCTCCTCCAGTAATAACTTCTATCCTCTATGTATGTACTTGAAGATTTAGAGGCTAGTTCTGTTACAAACTGGTTTGCTAAAAAGAATTCCAAAAAGTTCTGCTTTCTGACCATTTCCCTGCTGCTACAGACTTCTGGTCTCAAATTCTTTTCCTAAGCAAACTTCTGATACAATACAAAGTGTAATCAGACAATATTTTTTCATGTTGTTGCTTAAAATTTAAGCCCATCTTGCTACTATATTCAGAGTTATTTTACTTGCTGGAATGTAATTGCTTTCAATGGAAAAATGTTTCTCGGTGAACAGAGAACATGTGGCTCACGACCACAGCTATATATCTATAATGTTGTGTTTAATGTAGGTAAAGAATTTAAGGAAGAAATCGATGAATATAGAAGTCTCAACAAGGTGATAAAGAGTGTAAAAATTATGTAATAGGAGGAACTCAACTACTTAGCTCCATGATGGAGGGATCTATATTCTTCACTGTAAAATAACCAACCCCTAAAGTATTCCTTGTCATGTAATCAGTGCTCGATAAATATGTGTTGAACAAATTAACAAATGAACGTGAATGAAGAACTGGAAAAGATATAACAATAAAACTACAAAAGCTGCCTTCAAAAATGTAGCTATGGTATGGAAGAGAAAATATTAAACGTCTCTTGTAGAGCTCTAGATAGCAAAACTAGAACCAATAAGATAGAATTACAGAAAAATTTCTAAGAAAGAAAGTTAGAATAAGCTATCAAGTGATGGGGTTCAGGACATACTCCTCCAAAATATGACCCCTTGGCATTTGAGAAAACAGTAGAAGCAGGAAGGTTTCTCTGACTTTCTCCTACCCTTCCCCCCTAAGTGGGCCATAAAATATTTCTTTAACATTCCTCTAAAGTAGGTCATAAGACCCTCATTTAAGAGGTTACTCTCCCTATACCAAAAGGAAAAGAATGTCCTTATCTCTGAAGATGCAGAAACACAGAGAAGAATTCAAACAAACGCTTTGCTAACCATCCCTCAAGTCATTACAATTAGATTATAGCCCCTTTGTCCAATGGTACTTATCCACAACTATCCACTTTCCTTACTAAACTTAGTTTAAAAATACACAGATTCCCCTGTTTCTTTGGGTGTTCATTTCTGAAGGCTCCTGTGTTACATAAAACTTATATTAAATAAATGTGTGTTTTTCTTGTTAATCTGTCTTCCATATTAGGTATCTCAGCTAAGAATCTTGTGATGCATGAACAGAATATTTTACTTTTTTCCCCTTCACAAGAAAAACAGATTGAAATTTCCTTTTGTGACTAAGAGTTTAGATTTTGTGATCTTTAATATCCTTTCCAAACTTGACTTCATAAAATATAAAGAATAAATTTGTTTTCCAGTTTTTTTTTTTTTTTTGCTGATAACTAACTGTTCTCATTTTGTAAAGCTGGCAATACTTGTGTGGTTTTCATCTTTCATCTATGGAACTGTGTATATTCATTAGGAGAGAAGTCCATCCAATAATACATATAGTAATAAAAATATTTGACCATTTTATTTAAATAATAATATTTCCTACTATAAGCCACATATCAAAGACTTCGTGATAAATTTTTCCAAATTAAAAAATATATAAATCTTTCTCTATTTTTTGATTGAAGAAGGGACAATATCAAGGCTAGAACTTATAAAGTAAAATAATTTGACAGATTTAATTACATAAACATTTTAAACTCCATGTGTTAATAAACTTAAAAGAAAAACAACACATATGACACATATTACAAAGTTCTGATATCCTTAATTTATAATGCACTCCTACAAAGCAATATAAGAGGAATAATCCAACAGAAAATCGGACAAATACAAATAGGCAAATATAGATGATATACAAATGGCCAATGAACACTCCAAAAAACATTCAGAGCTTTTAATAATACAGAAGTACAAATTAAAACAAAAGCAGCCTTGAGTCTGGGGTGTTTACCCATCACAACAGCAAAATGACATGAACAAGATATTGGGTTTGATGAGAGAAGCAGAACCTTCATAAGAGCTATAAGGAATTTATCACAGGGATTGAACTTGATGTGATTATGCAAGCTGATTAAACAGCCTAACTGAGTTGCCCTTGAGTCTGTTGCTGGGTTTTCCTGCAGTCAACAGGGCTGGTAGTCAGAAGAGAAGATGGATGTGCCAATAAGAAAAAGCTGTAATCCCATAAGTAGGATAAGCAGGAACCCATGGCTCTCAATGGAGAACCAGAACTCTCATAGATCTCTCACTGCTTCCAAACCTCCCACTTCAATGATGGGCTGACTAGAAGATACGATGGTATACTTCCTCACAGAGCTAAATATGCACCTGGCCCAGGAGTCGGAGAAGCAGGAGCTGCTGGGGCTGTGGGCCAGGCTGCTGTCCTGCTCCGACCAAGGTGAGCCAGCAGAGCCCAGACAACATATGTTAGACAGCTGCACCGGTGTCTAACCAAAGAGGGGTGCTGTTTGACTTTCCCCTTCCAAAGGGCACACGGATTTCTCTTGCTGTCAGCCCTAACTTATATCATGTGGGAAAAGGGATTCTGGGAAGGGTTATTTCCAGCTCAGCTGACAATATAAAGCCACCACAAATACTAGTAACAGGTAATTATGATAACAAGCAGGTATTGAGTGCTTTCTATACATCAGGGATGGGTCTGATTCTGACAGAGATTTTTTGAAGTAGTTATATAACTATCCTTGCATTTTTCATATTTGAAAAATGAGACACAGAAAGATTGAACAACTTCTGAACTGAGACAGTTTGATTTCAGAGCTGCACTTTTAACCACTACTCCATTATTATTATCCAGATTTGATGAGGATAAAAAATGTTCATGTTATAGACTGTGAGTCATGTTTGCATTTAAATTTGCCAGAAGTACTATTTATTTTGAGCAGGGCCACAAGGTGAAAATTAGACCTGATGATCTTAGGTTTTCTAAATATCAAACATACATACATACATACACACACACACCCTATGTAATTTATATTGTGGTGGATCAAAGTAAGAAAATTCTTTTGTAACTGGAGTGAACAAATTTATTTCCTACAACAAATTTATATTCTAAAGATTTAAAAAGAGGACTATAGTATTTTATCTGCTTTGGGATTCCCATACTTTGTGATCAGAAGGCTGCACTCCTAGATGATGACAAAAAGCTTTGTTGTTAAGGACTGAATATCCCAGGATGAGATATCCACAGTAAATGTGCTCTGTAAGCATAGCAAAAGAGAGACAGGTCCTGCATCCATTTAAATTTAATAAAGTCTTCCCCCTACCTGTCTAGTCCTGGAACAATATTCTTATTTTATTGGGTTTCTGTGCCCTATGAGGCATTTGGAAATGTATGGAAGAGTTTGTCTTTGTCACAATGACACCACAGAGCACTTAATAGACAGGACCAGAATAATAAATTCCTAAAGGGCACAGACTAATCCCACAACACAGAAGTATCCTGCCCAAAATGTAAATAGCACCCCAATCAGAAACTTGTCTAACTGAGAAGGAAAATTTCAACTCCATGTTTAAATTCTTCAATACTAAATCTATTATAGTTTCTAATTTCTAACCTTATCTGTGGAATTGTTTCTACCTCTACAATATACTGCTAAGCAAACAAAATGTATATGCCCTTTCTGGAGAAAAATTTTTCTGTACATCCAAATACAAAATGAGCATAATACCTTCTAATGTATCAATTTCATACGTATGAATTTACCCTAAAAAATTAGACAAAAGTGTGCAAAAATGAAGCTGCAAGAATTATGTATTATAAAATTGTTTATGAGAGCAAGCAGTTGAATGCTTTTATATCCATTAATAAAGTATTAATCAAATAAATTGTGGCACATCCATGCAATGGAATACAAAGCAGCCATTAAAAGGGATAGATAGTTCTATGCACACTGATGTGGTACAATAGCCAAGATATACTATGTTTGAAAAGTAAATTGCAAAAATAGTATATACTTATATATACTATTTTATAATGATAATTATAAATATAGCCTGGAATTCAAGAAAATTTTACTCAAAATTAAAAGTCTTTGTATATACTATTTCCAAAATGTAAACACTGCGTATAGTTTATTAAATGTTGTAGTGTGAATGGTATTTACTTTAAACAAAATTTAACTGATTTTATTTGTTTAGGTTGAACCCAATTGCATTTATAAAGTAAGTAAATATTAATATTAAAAGCACTTAAAGTAAAACACAGTGATTTGTGTTTCCTTTCACACAGAAGTCCTGAAAATAAATATACTAAATAAATATACTTTTCATGATTGATTCTGCAGTGGCACATACCAACGCTGACAACTGTTTCTTTTTCTGTCAGCAGCAATTGGCAAGGCACATGACGATGTAAATAAAGGCCAGCTTTCAACTATCTCCTTTCACCGTAATTTCCCAAAGTATTGTTGTTATCCAGTCTCACAAACCACTTTTGCTTTTCTTGTATTCTCTTCAACTCTCTCAAACACCGTATTTCATTAACTCTAAGATGTCACTGCTTATAAGACACCATTATTTCATGCAGCACTAAGAAAGAAACAAAAATCTGCCAATTAAACTAACACAATAGTTTATCACTGACAATTTTTACTCAAAAGCTTCTTTTAGACTTATGTAGGCATAAATTTGTGTCATATACATACATCATTCCTGTGAATACTTAAAAAGGATAATAGAAGCAAGATAAATTGGCCAAAGTATTTTTTCAATTATCTTCATAATTGGCCCATCTCTTCTGACTCACGTTTTTAATTTATATTTCAATAGATTTAAGGGGACAAGTAGTTTTTCATTACATGAATGAATCATATAGTGGTGAGGTCTGGGTTTTCAGCGTACCTGTCACCCAAACAATGTACATTGTACCCGAAACTGACTCACTTTTCAATTCAGCACTGTGGATGTCCCTGTTTTCCACACAATGCATCCTCTGATGCGTGTTTCAGAGAGGAGTGCCCCTTTCTGCCTCAGGGATCTTCTTCCAAGCCACTGACACCCAGTTTGCTCGTTTTGATGTTGGTGCCTTTTTTTTTAATCTCACAAGAACAAATCAATAAAATATTTTAGACAACAATCAGGATGCATACTTCTTCCTTAAATGGTCCTTAAGTAGTTGGTTGACTAAGTCATTGATGGATTGTAGTTGTCCAGTTGTGACAGCAGGAACCAAGTGTGTGCCTAGGCAGACAGTAACTATAGCACCACAAAAGCTACCTGGTTCACTGCAATGGCCAGATGCCATCAACTGTAAGCCCTATCTCCATTAAATGTTAATATTGAATTAACATGTTAAATGTTAAATTCTAAGACACACCTCTATTAAATATTAAAATGCAGACAAATATGCTCCTTGGAATGAATGAAATACAACATTAGTATTATAATTTTATACATAGGACATAAGGGTACATAAATCTCTCGTGTATTGCCCACAAAAATCACATTGCCAGAAAGTGATCAAGCCAGGGGTCAAACTTAGGTCTCATAAAATACTGTGTTTCAGATCCTACATCTGGTACTCAATAGGTGTAACTTTGGGCTTAACTCCTTTTAATCTCAAGAATCTCTTATTGGCTAGATTTGTGTTAATTATTCCTCTCTACCACCTCTCCTCCCAACCATGCCTTGCTCTCTATTTCTCTACTAAAATGTAACGCCTCTTCAATACACATCTTTAACTCCATATTTACTACTTCTGATTTTTCTGCTGGCTGGAAAAAATGTACACAATCATATATAAATCAGAGCAGAACTTTTAACTGGAAACAGCCCATGAGCGTTAGTATAGTGACTCTTGAGTTTTTAATTTCAGCTCCTTAAGAGGTTTTCTTTTAGTTTCATCATCTCTAGCTATTTTCTAGATGGCTGCAGATGCCAAATTCACATCCTAGACATAAATATAGCAGCCTATAGCTATATTGTTTATTTTGGTTTCTAAGCTTTGTGTATATTACAGCCCTATAATTCTTTGCTAATTTAGGTTGTACTATAAAATTTCTCATCTCTTGAGCCATTCAAGAGTTACTGGAAACAACTACTATTGCTATTTTGGGATAATTACTTTTTCTCTAATTTTAACCAACAAGATGGATAGATAAATTATCCTTAATTTATGAACCTTAGAAAAACAGAATTATAAGTATCAGATTACTTCTATGATTATCCATGTAACCAAAACAGAATATCATAGTTATAATTCTAAATCACTTCACTCTCAATTTACTGTGCATTTTCTCTTAGGCTTGTGATCTGTATATGATAAAATTAATATATATATAATTTTTTTAACTGCTAATGGATGTTCCCTTTTCCCTGAAGTTGCTTAACAAGCTTGTGATAAAGCTATGATAAAGCTTGTCACAACAGAACATTGGATTAAAGAAAGCTATCAGGGTTTTTATTCATACTGAAAAAGAATATTACAAAGGAAAAAATGAAGATATTTATACCAAATCTAGATTTGGCCAGATCTGTCTTATGTATCAGAGAGATCTCTTCTGCCCTATCAATTTGGTCCTGATGAAATGGTCATTTCTAAACTCATTTGTCAACTACCTTTAGTTAATCAGATGTCTGCCCATTTTTAAATTATTAATTGCCTACTTGCCAATTTTCTTATAAGTTATTTTCATCAATCTGAATGTATAGTTTGATAATTGGTATGTCTCATGGAGGTTTTGTTCTTCCTCTCGCAATGAAATGCTAATAAGTTAAAAACTGCCTGCTGCTACACCTCAGATCTCAGTCCTATGTTTTGACAAAAGCCCCAGAGCATTATAATTTATAGATGGTGGCTCCTCTTTATACACACCATGCATATTTGACATGCTCGCTTTGACATTTATGTTTTAACAGATGGGGCTTCCTGTTTAACAGTAAGAGAGAAAACCCTCAAGTCACATTTTGAGCTGTTCTGCTTCTCTGCATAAAACATAAACAGAGAGCAAAGAACAAGAACATGCTTTAATTACTCAGCAAGCATACCATGGATCTTTTGTGCTGTCAACTGTGTTGGTGTCCTTGACACATAGAGAGCACCTCCTCATTACCTTCTGAGAATTTGTGCATTAAGTGATGGCTATATATGGAATTAAAGAACAGCTTTTCTGTCTAAGGCACAGGACTGGAACTGAAATAATGTGATTACATCGGTCCCAGTCTAATCTGGCAGGAGGGACCTTTATTCCAGTATTAGGTCATTGTCTTCTGGTTTTATTTGTATCTAAAGCATCCATGTCTTTGACTTCCTGGCAGTCATGTTTTTGCTGGACATCTGTCACAAAACTCTTACCCTGGATCAACCCAGCCAACCACATTTCCCTACTCCTAAACTTAGATAATGAGGATTATTTTTTTTAACTTTTTTAAACTTGCAGTTTGGTGGCATTACACATTCATGATCTTCAGCCTCCATAGTACCTTCAAAACTGCACAGACATCTTGAATAAATAATTCATTACTTGTTATTTCTCCTACATCATCTCTGAAGTCAGCGTCAACCCTCGCTACTCCACTGAAATTATTCTCACCATGTTGGCCATGACCTCTAAAATATCCAATTCAATGAATAAATTTTTGTTCTTAGCTTTTAATTATATGAAATCATTTTCTCATAATATTGCTCCTACCTCTTTAGTGACTCCTTTACAGCCTACTTTACAGACTTCTCTTTTTTGCCCAACTCCTAAATATTGGCGTCTTCCAGGTTTCCTTGCCAGCACTCTTCTCTTCTCACTCTATCCTCTCTTCCTTGGCCATTTCATCTCCACTTACCATTTCATCCCCCACTAAAATACCATCTTAGATCTTCATATTTACAATGCCATCTTTATCTCCAGAATCTAATCTTCTACCTCAAATTTTCTTTTAACTGCCAAATCCATGTTCACAACTTCCTACAAATACCTATGCTGACTACATCACTGGTTATCTCAAACTTAGCCTGTTCAATCTGAACTTCTCACTATCCCTATTTATCTGCTCTGTTTCTGTCTTCCCTATTTCATAATTTATCCAGTTGCCCAAGTAAGAAGTCTGGAAGTCAATCTTGTCTTTTTTCTTGCCCCGACCCCCAACAATCAGTCACTAAGTCATAACTTTACTACTTCCTTAATACCTCTCAAACTTGCTCTCTAGGTTCCATTTGTATTGCCATTGTGAGTTCAGCCTTGCCAGCTCTTGACCAAATTGCTCACAGTATCCTTTCTTCTTCATCAATTCTTTATACTTTTGCCAGAGTGACATCCAAATGCACAAATTGGATCACATCATTCTACTGCTTAATGTCTTTCATGGATACCCTGTAATGTCAGAAGAAAAAATGCAACATCATACAAGATCTTTCAGAAATGGAATCTTATCTTTTGGGGCAACTTTATTACTCTACATACTTCCAGTAACACGTATGCCTCTTTTCCTCATGACTGTGTGCCTTTGCACGTGCTCTTTCCTCTATCCACACTGCCCTTGGTCTGCCTTCTTTACCTGGGTGATTCTCACTCATCTTTCATGACCTAGCCCAAGTCACTCTGAACCTTGATACTGAACAGACACTCTCTGTGCTGCAATCTCAGCTTAGGCATACTTACCATAGAGGTGTCATTCATACTACCATAACAATCTTTGTCTCCTCTCAGTTTCTTAAGAGGAAGAAATTTTATTTCTGGATAGCTCTTCCACCTCCCAGCACATAATAAGAACTCAGTAAGTCTTTGTTGAATACATGTCTAATTATAACTGCTTGTCAAATTATAAAAATTTAATCCATTAATATATTCAGTGCCTATTTTTTATTAGAAAATGTCGCTTAAGGAAACATGTCTTTTGTTGCCAATTCAAATGGATTCAGGAGTTCAGTAATAACAACTCAGGAATAATAAAAAGGTCAAAGTAAAAACAAAATAAAGAGAAATATCTGATGATACAATAAATCATAGTTACGAATTTTCTTTGAGAATAATTTTATTTATTCTATTTAAAGGTGCTTTTAAGTATATTTTACTTGCCCATGCCTGGAGGTGACATTTGATTTTATGTTTGAATTTAAAATGTTAAGAATATAAGATTTGGTAAGCTCAGAGCAAGAACAAGGACAAATGTAACCTATTCCATCCAGCAACCATCTTATACCTTTCTGGATTTGCAAAGATTAACGTCGATTTTTAAATACTTGTATATAACAAAATTCATCTCCAATAGGTTGATGATCCAGTCAGACAAAGAAAGAGCAGGAAACACAATGAGCATGAATTTCACAGCACTTGTAATTTATATTTCACCTGCCACAAGCATCAACAAATTAAAAGGTCTGAAGTTGTGACTCCCAGCTACCTTCATACATCATCTCAGATGTACTTAAAGCAACCACAGGAGACGCCATGAAACTTTTCAAAAATCTAAATTAGGAATCCACTTGCATGTTAAAAATAGAGATCACTTTTTACATTTGGTGTTGAGGATTGCAAAATCTAATAGTAACTTGAGAATATAATAAGTAGGAAACCTAGAAACTTAAATTGAAAATGCTGAATGAAGTAAAAAGACCTCTCAGGAAATGGGAAGGATTTCATTGTTTCATTTCCTTATAAATTACACTGTGTACTGATTTTAATGTTTCAGATCTGAATAGCCAAAATAAGCAAAAATTTATAATTATGAATATATTTCTGTGATAAATAGCTATTAATATAAATGCTTTGATATACAGAGTAACTTACAGCTATTTCCATAAAGAGACCAGTGTAGCTCTGAAGACTAAATTATGCACTTCCTCCATATTAAAGTTACAGATAAATAGGAATCTTATTTAAATTATTCCTTGTGTATTAGAAAATAAAAAGCAATGTGTTAAACATTTCGATACATTAAAAGAAATTAAAAATGTACTAAGTAATTATCAGGGAAGAATCACGTATCTAAAATATACATAATGGAAAGTTAGAGAAATGGTTGAAGTCTCTTCAAGCAGATTAGCATATCTGGGAATTGGCGTGAAAGATAAAAAATTAATTTACTATATAAATAGGATGCCAGAGAAATAGAAAATGAAACAACTTTTAGTTACTATGAAATAAGGGATAAAAGAAGAAAAAATGCTATCATTAGTCATAAAAATTTTTCTGCAGAGTAACTGAAATATATATTGCCTTAAAAGTACATGCCTTTGAACATAGAAATTCATGTCTAGAACTTGAAGATAGTTAAATTTTTATTTATGCAAATATGCAAATATGCTCAAAGAAGAATATCTATAATAATGAAAACTGAAACCAGCCTAAGTCACAGCAATAAGAGATTTACAAATATATTGTAGAATATACATATAATGGACTGTTATTCTATCATTAAGTTATTTCAAAATGTTTATTCATTCAAAATACATTTCTTGAGTCTTTATTAAGTGTAGAGTATTTGGATATAGCTCTTGGGCTAAGGCAAACAAAGCAGACATTGCCTCTTTACAAGGGAAGTAAAACATATTTTTTTTTATTTCAGCTTATTATTGAAATAACCAGTATGTTGGTAATTATTTGCCATTACCATAGCGTTTTGCACCGTAATAGTGATAAGGTTGGTCTCTGCATCCTTAAGCCTATGATGCTTTTCGCAGAGAAAACTCTACTGAGGCTCAGGTAACTTGGTATTTCCCATACCTGGCACCAGAGCCTTTGAAGTTCAGGTTACATATATTGCCCATGTCTCGCCCATCCCCTCGAGACAGAGCTTCAAGCGTGTCCATTCCCCAGACTGTGCGCCTGGCACTCACCATGTAGTCATACCTACATCCCCTCCCCCCACTCCTCACCTCCCTGAGTCAGCACCTTCAAGCATGACCATTCCCCAGACGGTGCTCAACGCACTCATCATGTAGGCATACACCCATCCCCTCCCCCCACCCCCCGCCTCAGTCTGATATCCAGTTGGTATCATTCCCCAATGTGCATTTAGGTGATGATCAGGGAAACCAATTTTCTGGTGAGTACATGTGATGCTTGTTTTTCCATTCTTTGGATACTTCACTTAATATAATGGGTTCCAACTCTCTCCAGGAGAACCAAAGAGATGTCTTATCACTGTTATTTCTTATAGTTGAGTAATATGTCTTATCCCTTCATCCACTTATTTATATCTAGATACAGATAGATAGATAGGTTTTTATATACATTACATATGTATACATGAATAATAAAAAATCTGGAGAGAAATATTCTAACTTGCTAATGAGAACTTTCTCTAAGAGGAATTTCTTAACATATCATATCTATAATTTTTAGTTTTCTACAATCAACATGATTTATCGTTTATGAATAAATAATCAACTTTTAAAAAATTTACTATGCAAGAAATAGGCTAGGATTAAATGAGATTAACTAATAGGCAGAATTACATGAAATAAAAGCGAATAATAGATTTAGAGTTTAACAACATTGCAATTAATTAACATAAACAATATAAGCTCTGCTACAGCTATATTGGGCTATATATTACTACTTAGTAGTAGTAGCAGTAAACTTTATTCAGTATTAGCTCAGTATCTGCCACTATCCTAATGTCTTATAGACATCGAATCCTTTAATCCTCATAGCAATCTCCGGTAGGTGCTATTGCTTCCTCATTTTACAATGAAAGCACTGGAGCACAGAGAGTTTCTATAATTTGCCCATTCTTACAAAATTGGTGAATTTGATACAGGCAACATTTCATCCCAGGCAGCCTGTTTCTGAAGACTGTGCTAAATTGCTATGCATCCTGTTTCTTTGTAAACAAACATTCAATCAATTTAATAGAAAATAAAACCTTGTATTTAAAAATCATATAAGAATGGAGAGTTGATAATTATAGAAGATTTAAAAAGCTGCTATGTGAGTATATAGGAAGTAGGTTAGAAGTTAAAATAATACTAGACTTAACAAATTGCAAGCAACTCTTAGAATTTATGAAAGCATATAATCTAAGGGTGATTCAGGCCATATAAAATCTAATTAAAGAAAAACCAAAACACCTCATACCCAATGCAGAGATCTCTTCCTTAGAAATATTTCTATACAACCAGCCTGTACTCTTGTGTGTTTCCAGTGACAGAGTCAGCCCTATTTCACATACTCTTCCAATTCCAGCTGGAGAGGTCTAATCTTTAGAATTTTCTTAATTTGAGCAAAACGCTTCCTTCCATGTAACTTCTAGACATTAAACCGAAGTGTGTCCCAAATGGGAGAAAAAGTACTCTCTTTCCTACATAATGGGATAATCTCATAAATACTTGAGAATAACTGTCTTGGGTATTTCCCTTTAGCTGTTTTTTCACACTAAATATCTTTAAAGTTCTTTCACAAATGTAACATTTGTTTAGGGAATATATTCTGTGTACCAGGCACTAAAGAAACAAAGACAAATAAAGAAGTTGTTTTTCCTCAGTAACTTGCATTCTAGAATAGGAAAACATTGTACCAAAGAGTGCTTTAGAGATACTCTTCAACGCTAGGCCAAAACTCTATCACAGGAAAATTTGTAAATTTTTTCCCCAGATCAGAATCTATTCTATAACTTCCTCCTAATCTACCACCCTAATTAGTTATACTATCAAGAAAAAAACAATGATGCCAAATTTAATACATTGCCTGGCACATGGTAGATAGTAGTGCTGCATATACTCTGCCTTTCCAGATCAACTCTGCAGCCTTCTTTATCCTGCTTTGTGCCCTGGGAAGTAAACTCTAAAGGTTGCTTCAGCCAAGTTCTATCACATTCCCATTTCTAGTTGGGTTCAGTCAGTGTGAGATGCCAGTAGGAGACAAGAGGGTAGAAGGAGACAAAGAGGCCAAGGTATTTCTCTCTCTGTTCTGCTTGCTGGCCCAAGGTTTGGCAGTGACTTTCTTCCTTCCCTAAGGCCTCAGCTCCTGCTGGGACTCTGGCCCCATGGCTACAGCTTTCACTGGGTTCTAACATGTAATTATTACCTTTTCTTGTCTTTTCAGGCCTAAGTGTAGTAATAGCTTCCTACTATTGCCAGCCAGGCCCTGGGAGTCTCACCATTCCTGACTGGTTCCCTGAGTCCTGCACACACTTTGTAAAAAACTCCCTCCATTAAAGTCTTTTCAATTGCCCTTTAGAATGTGCTGGGACTCTGACAGACCCTCAAAGAAGGTTTGCTGAAAATAATGTAGACCATGTTTTTCTTAGAGAGCTCATGCATGATGATCGTTGTCAAACATCTCAATCTTTTCTGGAATAAGGCAGGGCAGTCAGAAATGATAGGAAAAGGGGCACAAATTATTTCCCTAGCCACTGGAATTATTTCACCTGTCTTCTACTAAGTGAGATGTTTCAAATTTTCTCCCAGTATGTTCTCTTTCCGCACAAAAGCCAGTCTTCGGAACGCAATCTCCAATGTGTGAAACACGTCATCTCTCCTCTGGGATTCTAGATCCATTCATTTTAATAGCTTTAGAAATATTATAGTATATTCTATTAAGGTAACACATTAAAGGAAATAAAATTTCCTCTAGGTGGATAATACAATATCTCAGCCCATTTTGGCCAATGCATAAGGTCAGATATTTGCTTTCTGACATGTAGGTTTTATATCAAGAGAACTTGTAAGAAAGTTTCCCTGACTTGTTCAAATTCTCCTTCGATAGCCACTCATCTCAGACACAAAGATTTTGGGGGAAAGAATTTTTTTCTCAAGTTGGTAAAATAATAAAAAGGAACCATAGGCTCTGTGGGATATTTCCTTTGGGCAATATGGAGCAAAGCAGTACTTTATGTGAGAAACCATGCTCTGCAGATAAAAAAATATTTAATTTTTCTCAGGAAAAAAAAAGAGGCAGTATCTTTTCATTTGCATTTTATTTATCTTTTGCATTGACCTATAAGGTTTAATCTAAGTTTCTAGGGGAAAAAAATCCATACTGAAAAAGCCTAAAACATATTAATGTCCTTCGATAGTGGACAGCCACACCTAGTTTCTCTTTTCAGGTCAACCTATGCTTCCCTTTTCCAACTTCAACATAAAAGAAATTCAGCCAGCAGATGCTGTTTTGTTTTCTGTTTTTCCCAAAAATATCTTTATAGGAAGAAATAATCCTTTCAAGGCTCTTTCCTAATTATCACAAAGCATCACAGAGTTTTTTGTCCATGGCCTAGGAAACCTAATTTTTAAAAGACACTTTTGATAAATGGATTGGTGAAATAGTTTTATCCAGTAAAAAAAGGCATTGTTATCTAGTATTTAATATAATGTCCCTGTGGAGTAAGCTTTCATCAGAGACAGTCTCAGCCAGAACCAAAAATAGAGCATTTTCAATTGGAGGCCCCAAATTGGGATTTAGTGCTTTAGAAATAGATATAGACAGATGCATTTGCCAGCACAATGGTTTTCTAAATAATTTCTGAGGAAGCTTTCAGACCTAGTACTCCATTATATAAGTTTTATTTAGACCTTGGGGAACATTCAAGGGGGCAGCAGCAATGTGAGCGCTGAAAACAAGAGAGGCACAGGACTTATACTTTGGTTATGGTTAGACTGCCAGCATTCTGGCCATGGGCTGAAGGAATTGCCAAAGAGGCTTAACACAAATAAAGGAAAAATATAAGTGGTTTTACAAATGAGAATTTTTCTTCTGGAGCTCCAGAAAAAAGTGACTATATGGATATATTTAATTTTTCCTAAATATTAATTTCAGAAATGCCTTAAATTTGTCTTTTCAATGAGAATAAAACTACAAATGAGTAACATTTTTCATCACCCCCTCCCTAGTTGCTTCCGGAATTAATGATTATAGGTTATTCCATGACAGTGGATTAGAAAGGTATGGGGGGCACGCAGGAAAAAGAGATGAAGAACTAAAAGAAAAATCAGTCACAATCAGTTTGCAATTGTGTTTAAATTACCATATAAATTTATATGTATATAAATATAAATATACATGTATTTCCCCTTCTTCCACAGCTTCTCCTTCAAATGGTTGCTATGTAAACTGTGAGATTTACAAGACTGAAGCCCTTGAGATCCACAATGCTTATTGGGTTAAAACTGTGCTAAATTCATTCAAACTGCAGCTGGCAACTGTCCTTGGAGTCACTGTCCTTGAAATCACTGGTTACAGAAGCCTGCAAAGGCAAGCCCTGAAAAATGAATGGAAGTAGGTAATTTCTTAGTGATTGTAGTATAATAGTTAATAACACTTTTTTTCTGTATTTGAAAGAATCACAATAAGTCAAGGATAGAAAGTATGAGTTTTGCACAGTTACCAAAATGTGTATATGTGAACACACACACACACACACACACACACACACACACACACACACACACACATATATATATATAAATATAAAAAAAATCATTCCAAAAGTTTGGAAAGAAGAGGAGCAGTTATAGTAGGACATCACTAAGAGATTAAAATAAATTATATAATTTAATGTCTTGCCAAATGGGGCTTTGAACACTATTTTACACATTAATTGAGATTTAAAATGTAAATTTTCTTTAATAATTTTTTTTTTTTTAGAGACAGGGTCTCACTATGTTGCCCAGGCTGGTCTTGAACTCCTGGTCTCAGCTTCCCAAAGCACTGGGATTACAGATATAAACCACCATACCAGCTCTTTAATACATTTCTAAACTAATTTACCTTGGGGTAAATTTCTGAATGATGTCCTTGTTTTCCTCCTTTACTTGGTGTATAACCAGATCCTGTCCAAGTTGTACTACTTCTGTTGACAGAACATTTTCCAAATCCACAAACATTTTCTGTGTAACTCAAAGGGTTCTCCCTGAATTGAAATTTTATTACAGAATCAAGGATTCTTAGAATTTCAGGAATGTGAAACAACATATAAATCAACCCAGGATAGAAATTTCTTCCAAACTAGAGCATCCGTGATTGACAGCCACCCAGTGCCAGCAAGAACAATTCTAATGAAAAGAGCAAGGGAGCAAGGTCTAGTTCTTATATGGCCTTTGTTGCCCACTAACTGGATGATGGTATAATAATCACTTGGTCATTTATTTGTCAAATGAAAATAAAAACATCACCCATTTACCTACACTCCTCTGTGAAAATTCTTTATAACATCTAAAAATGCTGCAAAATGTGCTTTATGATTTAACCTATTATTTATTATTTCACCAGTCAACCTATTCCAGTTCTATTTATCTCTATTTATGTCTCCCTTCCTCCTTTAGAAAGAACCAAAAGTGTTTCTCTAAGGCTTTGCCTTGAACAACACAGAATAGTCTGCTGGCACTGTTGCCCCTGAATACCATGAATGGATAGATGGTCACATCAGTAAGATCAGACATAGCTACAGCATTAGTAAGGAATGATTCTGTTAGATAATAATGAGCTATTAACTCAAAATCTTGATGAAACATTACAGAGATATCTCTTAGTTCGTGATTTCTGCCAGACAGGTCTTACATGTAATAAGATTAAACACACAAGTTGGAGATATAGTATGCTACAACTGCTGCTGTAAAAGGGTCCAGACTGCCATATCTTTAACTGCACTATTCAGGGTTGTTCAAGCTCCACAGTATTCCATTGTCCACAGCATTAAAACCACATGTGGTAGATGCTTCTTTCTAATCTCATATCCTTTATTTGCTGAAATAAACCAGTTTGGTAGACTCTTACTTGCAGATTTGTGGTGATTTTCTTACCCTGTACTTCAAATCCTGCACTCCTATTGCCTATACACACACATACACACACACACACACACACACACACACACACACACACACACACCTCTTCTTTTGTAAGACCTTCCCCATTCCCCATCACTATACCCCACTCTCCCTGAACTCCCACAACATGATTTTTGAGCCCTTGTCACATCACTGCCATTCTGTCTTACGGGGTGGTAAGCCATTTGCTTGCCTGCCTTTCCTAATGAGTCATAAGCTCCTTGGTTGCTTGATACTGTGACCGCTGAATGAATGAGGTAAAGAACAAATGAATCATTTAACAAATGGCAATTGGAAGAGTACTTCTGTTTTTTTTTTCTCTGCTGTATTGTATTTTGAATACTTTCTGTGTACTTCAGATAGGATAATATTCCTGATCCTGATTGATTCATAAAGAAATCTGAATTTATTAATTCTCACTTTAAGATAATACTTTAGAACAAATTCAATCTCAGAAAAAGCCTAAGGTAACATATTTGTTATGTGATGAAGCATTGGAGACACAGCTGAAAAGTTGCCTTTGTTCCTGGAAATAGCTTGTTTGAAGAGATATATCTTAGTGCCATGTCTATCAGAGTAAGAAACTATAAGAATTCATGGGATAAAAATAATGAATATGCCTGTATTGTCTAATTGAATTAAATATTTAGAAAAATCATATTTATAATCAAATAAATATGGAAAGACTCTGTTTATATGTTATGTTTATATATAGTGCTTGTAATAAAATAAGCACAGATAATAGAAGGAAAATTTCATGTTATTTTAAAAATACAAGACAAAAATATTGCAATTATGACAACCCCTTCAGAGTAAGCTTCCAGCCCCTGGGGAAGCTTTGCTCATTCTTCTCTATTTTTAAGAGAACTTTGGTAGGAAATTGTAGGTGTATAAAAAAGAATGAATATAGTTGTAAGAGCAAATGGATGACAATTAGTCGCATCTAAATAAGCTGATACTGTATATATGATTACACAAGATTATCTTATGCTCTTTGTCATCAATTTGATGTTCTTCCTGAATTTAAACCTGGGATTGATTTATTCCAGATATGTTTTCCCTCACTATGATGCAGGCACTCACCAGGCACCAGGCAATGAAGTACAGAGATAATATGACATGGCTGCTTGCCTTAAGGAACCAGTCAGCGATGATGGACATGCATCCAAAAGCATGGGGATTATAATACACTGTGGCCCAAGAAAGAGAGCAATCAGAACAGTCTTCCTGAAGCAAATAGACATGCATTGTACTTTAGGATTTTGAGCAAGTTAGAAAACACATGAATTCTAAAGTCATCCCCAGAGAAATCTTTTCCAAGTTTCCAACACTTTCTGTGTATTATAAATATTCAATAGTTGATCTATTGCAGATAAAATTCTGTAAATAAATTCAGACATGGCCTTCATTTACTTTGTGCTCTGGCAGTAGTAACAAAGCTCTGATAGCCATGGAGAGCCCCTGGTTCCATTATAGCAGCAATGCTGGTTTCTTAGAAAAGCCATGGACCACTGAGAGAAAGGATTTTAGAATAGTTTGATGCTTCTGTTAAAGCCATAGCAACCATGGAACAATTGGAGAAATAGAATGTTTTGAATTCTTGATATTTAAAAAAAAAGTTTCTAGTGTTACGGATTTGTACATGAAGAACCCTTAGAAAATCGATTATGTTGAAAGGAAAATACAACATGACATTTAACATTATACTTAAGATATGAATCTGAAGTGGCTAAAAGCCCCTTTGTCAGGGATTCACTGAATAATTTCAGGTTAAATTAGATTTTATACATGCTTGTTATTTTGAAAGTATTTATATTACTTTGTGAAAAACCATCAGCCACTAAGACATTGAGAAATGTCAAGGTTTTTTCTAGATTTTACCCCATATCTTGATATGAGCCATAAATAAGACAAATCACTAATAGCATTTTTTACTTCACCAGAAAAAATATCTGGCCCTTTCAGCCCTTGATTTTTACAGACATTTCCAAAAACCTCAGACAGTTCCATGAGTTAATAAAGACATTTCTGAAGATTCACTATTCTATTTAGAAGCATAAGAATTATGCTTTCCTAATTGAAACTAAAAAATAAAATAAATTCCTTTTTTGTACAACTTTTCTCTAAGATAAAATATCCCACTGTTTAATTAGTTCAGCGACTCTTCTTGTCATATTTATTCACACCTGAAGGAGGATCAGAGTGAATTCTTAAACAGAGTAAAAATACAGGGAGAACTCATATCTTTAAAAAAAGAAAAGAAAACACATATTTGTCTTGATAAGTTTTCTTATGAACAGCTAAAAAGTATTCATGTCATTTAGCTTCATAATGGAATTATATATTACTCAGAGAACTATGTATGGAGACTTTATTATTATTAATGATTTTGATATCACAAAGATTAATGTGTTACTATCAGAAAATCAATTGCTAATTTAACTTCAGAAACTGATTCAATTGAAAGATGATTGAAGTTGCATCTAAACATAATCTCTAAGTGGCAATGAATCATAACTTTTAAGTTTATTATTTTATATTCCCCATGTACACTCTACCAACAAGATCAACTCTACAAATGAATGACTGGAAATTCTGTCTCTATACTTACTACTGCCAAACACTGAAAAACTTAGATTTCAACATCATCATGTTCATAGCAACTTTCTAAATCTAACTGAAAGAATCACTGTCAAGTCTGGACTTTTGCATTTCCTGATTTCCTTGGAAGCGCCAGCCATCATAAACACTGAGTTTTTGTTGAATAGATTGGTAAAAACATCAAAGGCTTTGCTTTGTTTTTCTTCCCTTATTACACAGTGACCAGTTTGTTTGCTCTGTTCTCTCATTACAACTCTCATCCTTAAACATGACAAATATTGCCACATATATGCTGTTGGTCATGAAGTAAACTATGACAAAGCCTGAAAAAATAATCAACTCAAAATGAATGCACCACTGACTGTAGCTTTCTAAATCATGAATTCCTGGCAAAGTGGGACAATTTTGCCTGTATTGTTGAATCACTGGTGCCTAGCACATAGTTGTGATAAATAGATATTTGTAGAATTAAACTTTTGTTTAGCCATATCAACATAAAATATGAAGAATATCCCAAGTACTAGAGTTAAGGTTCTACTACATGCCCTGCCTTTGAATTTCTACAGAACTTATCTAAAAGCACATTTGAAACTTTGTGCTGCCTTGTATAAGAGGCTTTTTTCTTCCTTCTATTCTCTTCCTTTTCTTTTAAATTCATATATATCCCAACTTTTTGACAAGGTTGTAAACACCTAGAGAACCACCACCATGACGTATTTTTTTTATATTTCCAAACAAATCACAAAGTTCAATAAATAAATCCAAATACAAAATGTTCTACTTTCTTCCCAAAGTATAGATATTCTTTTATAATCTTCATAGTTTTATTGATGAATTTGAAAACTTACCATAATGACAATCCATTAACTAAATCTACTCCACATATATATTAATATAACATTAATCAGGTTCTGATGATTTTAAAGATATTCAAAATAGAAAGGAGATTTTCTACTCAAGGAAATTCTTGGAGCATCGTGACCTTTCCCCTCTACTCTCAACTTTAAGCTATTCGTCTTTCCTGGCCAAATGCCTCCTGGGATCTACAATGTAAATGAGACTTTGGGCTCACCCTGGCATAAAGAACTAGTGTGAAGCTTTATCTCAGTGTCAAGCCAAGGTCAGGAATGGAAAGCAACAGGAACTGGGAAGATTTAGCCACTTAGAGTTCCCAAAGTAAAGTTGCCATCAGCCCCTATGAATATGGCAGATGTTCCTGACACTCGAAAGGCCAAGAAAGAGTGAATGGGAGAACTGAATTTTCCTGTACTGGAGGTTTGGAGGGCACAGGACCACAATAACTAAAGAGGCTTTGCCAGGTGCCTCAGCAGGCAAATGCCAGCTTCCTGCCTTTGCAACTGAGGACTACAGGATGGAAATCCCTCTGTGTCCCACCACCTCTGGAAACCCACAGTTTGAACTCTCATCCCAGCCAGATCTGAGCTGTAATGAGCCAACAAAGAAAAACCACAGCCCGTCTAAGGGAGACCATCCGCCAAAAGAATCACAGAACAAATTCCCAGTGAAACTGAATTGCTGGAGGGAAGAATGGGACAGTGCATAAAAAAATGAGTGTACCAAAGGAGATTTCAAAATTTGATCACTTATCCCTACCTCTACCACAATTACCATATTTCATGCCACCATCCTTTCCTATCAGTGTTATTGTAACAGTCTCCTATAGCTCTCTCTATTGTCTGTTCTTCACACAGAAGCCAGATTTTTCTATTGAAAAAGCGTGTCACAGAGGAGGATTTGTGGAACATTTTGGCAGTTGAGGTTTGGGCTATGGATTTCCCTCATAAAAAACCCACATAAAAACAGAGAGAGCAACTAGAAGAACCAAAACAAAGACCCATAGATAACATCTATAACAAAACTAGGTGGCAATATCCCCCCACAAATCTCAAAACATAAGGTGGTAGTAAAAACCACTGAAATGCACATGATCGGCATGGTGTCAGCATTTCTGTGGGAGGAAGTAGAAAGAAGGCATGTAGACTTCTGTTAGTTCTGAAAATGAGGAAGTCCTAAAATCAGGACCAAGTGTCCTCCAGAAACTGCAACCAATCAATCTAAAAACCACAGTGGAAACTTTTTCAATTCCCAGGGAGTGAAGACTATAAAGGTACTGGAGTAGTCTGGGTCTTAAAAACTCTGGACACTAACAAATCAAACTTCTCAAAGATCTACACTGAAGAAAAATTGCTGGTGGTAGGATATAAATGGAAAAGGACTGGTAAATATGGATAAAGAAAGAGGAGATCCATATGACAGTGGAAGAAAAGAATAGAGGAATTGGATATCTAAAAATATGAGGCCATATTTTAATCACTTTGCAAAATGATGGAAAAAAATGCTTTAACACTCTTGGTGTTATAAATCAGTCTGGATTTATTTATTTAACTTGGTTAGGGATCAGTAAACTACAGCCCAATGGCCAAATGTGGCCTGTGGCTTATTTTCTATGATACCACAAGATAAGATTGGGAAAAAGAAAAAGAAAAGGATGAGGAGGAGGAGGAGGAGGAGGAGGAAGAGGGAAAAGAAAAGGAGAAGGGAGGAGAAGAGAAAAGAGAAGAGAATAATAAGGAGGAAGGGGGAGGAAGAAGAAGATGAAGAAGAGAAGAAGGAGGAGGAGGAGGAAAAAGAGAAAGAGGAGGAGAAAAGAGAGTGGGAGGAAGGAGAAGAAAGGGGAAGAAAAGGGAGAAAAGGAGGAGGATGAGACAGAGACCTTATGTAGCCAGCAAAGCATAAAATATTTACTCTCTGGCCCTTTTCATTAAAAGTTTGCCAACCTCTGCCCTAACAAAATAGAGCTAGAAATGCCATGTTGGATACCACTCTTTCCCCAAAATAGAGGAAACTCCTTTCACTTAAAAACTAGGCAATATAATTCTTTAATCAAGGTAAAATAAGTTGTTAGAAGAAAAAAGAGAAAAAGAAACAGACTGGTGTTCCTACATACATACCCACAAAGCATATTAAAATCTATAACCTAACGTTTCAAAATGAGAATTAAAAATTAAGGAAGTTACCAAAGTTGCAAAAGAACAACAAAAATCAGAATTTTAAAAACTAAGAAACAAGATGGTAAGAGAAAGGGAAGATGTGAAAAGAAAAACAACAGACTCTGGGAAGAACTGGAGAAAAAGTAAAAAGTTATTTCAGAAACGAAGACTAAATTAGAATGAACACAAGAGTAAATAAATACAGAAAATAAAAGCATCAGGGAGTTATTTAAGGAAAATAGAAAGGAGAAAATAAAAAGGAGGGCACAGGACATACAGACTTATGGGACACAGTGATAACTCTAATGTCAGTGTAACTGGTGTCCTGGAAGGAGAGAACATTGAGAGAATAAGGCAGGGTAATATTTGAAGATATGATGGCTGAGAATTTACTTAAACTAATAAACAACATCAAACCATAAGCTTACTAAGTACTGGGAAATTAAAGTAAGGTAAATATAAAGAAAGCCATTTCCGGGCACATCATAGTAAACCTGCTGAAAACTCCCAAAGGAGAACAGAAAAATTTAGAAGCCTGAGGAAAAAAAACATGCTCACTGCTTTCAAAGAAGAAGCAATAAGATTAACAGTTGATGGCTCACGCCTGTAATCCTAGCCCTCTGGGAGGCCGAGGCGGGTGGATTGCTCGAGGTCACGAGTTCGAGACCAGCCTGAGCGAGACCCCGTCTCTACTAAAAATAGAAATAAATTATCTGGACAACTAAAAATATATATAGAAAAAATTAGCCGGGCATGGTGGCGCATGCTTGTAGTCCCAGCTACTCGGGAGGCTGAGGCAGGAGGATTGCTTGAACCTGGGAGTCTGAGGTTGCTGTGAGCTAGGCTGACGCCACTCGGCACTCTAGCCCGGGCAACAGAGTGAGACTCTGTCTCAAAAAAAAAAAAAAAAAAAAAAAGATTAACAGTTGAATTTTCACAGAAAATATTGAAGCCAGAAGACAATGACATGACATTTAAATTGCTGAAAGAAAAAAATTACTCAAACCTAAGATTTTACATATAGTAAAAGAATGAAGGTGAAAGAAAGATATTTTCAGATGCACCAAGTCTGAAGGAAATAGTCAGCAGCAGACCTACACTAAAGAAATACTAAAGGGAATTCTTTGTTCAGAAACAAAATGACCCCAGATGGAAGCAAAGGAATAAAGGAGAAAATATAGAGCAGAATAAAGGGAAAATAAGTATATGGGTAAAAATAAATGAATAATAATAAATTTTTGTTAGCTATAAAATGTATGTAGGATTAAAATGCATGCCACTATAACACCAAGAGAGGAAGTAAGATAACTGGATTTAAAGTTTTAAGTTCCTAATCTTGACAGAGAAAGTAGAAGTAATAAATACTATTAGGCTGAAATAAGTCAAGGATACACAGTGTAAGGTTTAGGCTAACAACACAAGGAAAAGGAAAAGAAAGCATAACTGATAAGTTAACAGAGGGAGTAATGGAATAGCAAAATATATTTGATTAGTCAAGAAAACAATTCAAGATAGGAGTGATAATGAAACATAAAACATGTAGATCAGCTAGAAAACAAATGATAAGATCAAACACATTGAAATTATACCATTGTCAATTATTAAATACATACTCTTTGCCTTAGTAAATTCTAATACGTTAGTTTTTTCACTTCCTGAAAAATGTAAAACGTGGATCAATTAGAAAGCAAATAATAAGATCATAGATATAAACTCAAACACCTCAAAATTATGCTAGATGCAAATCACGTGTTTCCTTGCCTTACTAAATTCTAACATAAGTTAGTAGTTTTTACACTTTTTGGACGATGAAAAGAATAGAGGACACTCTAACTCCGTTTACATTCACCTCACCTGCTTTGGTATGATCCTTGTGTATGTCATTTGTGTTTGTGTGTGCATGTGTGTGTGTGTGTGTGTGTGTGTGTGTGTGTGTGTCTGGAATAGTTAATTATTCATTTTTAAATGTTTTAAACAGTTAATATTCATTTAGATTTACTCACATTTCTTCTTGCATCTCTTGGGATCATTTTTCTTCTGCCTAAAGAAGATACTTTAATATTTCCTTTAATGTATGTCTGCTGATCATTAATTCTCTGTTTTTTTTCCTAGAAATATTTTATATTGCCTTTATTTTTAAAGGAAATTTTCACTTATTATAGAATTATAGGATGACAATTCTTTTCTCTCAGCACTTGGAAGATATCAACCTACTGTCTGAGTTTTCATTTTTTTCTGTTGAGAAACCAACTGTCAGCCTTATTGTTGCTCCTTTGAAGGTAATATATTCATTTTGGGGGATGCTTTTAAGATTTCCCTTTATTTTGGGTTTTGAGTAGCTTCACTATGATGGTATGATTTTCTCTGCATTAGTCTGCTGAAAACTCACAGGAATTCTTGAATCTGTGACTTAATACCTATAGTCAATTTTGAAAAATTCATGATAGTAAGCCTTCAACTATTGCTTTTATCACATTCTTTCTCCATTCTCCTTCTAGAATTCCTAATTTACATATGTTATATAATTTTATCATATCCCTTACAGTATTTTCTGTGTATATTTTATTCATTATATCTCTATAATCTAGTCTAGATAGGGTTTCTAGAGGAAACTCTGACCCATTTTTGTACACTAATTTTCTGTTCAAATGTGTTAAATCTTCTGTTAAGCCCATCTCTTGATTTCTTAATTTTAATTATTGTATTTCAAACTGATATTAGATTTTTCATTTAATTTTTTATAGTTTTTAATTGTCTCTTGATTTTGTCACTTTGTCATTATTTTCTGGAATATATTAACAACAGCTATTTTAAAGTCAGTGTCTTGTTAATTCCAATATTTGTATCTCCTATGAATGTTTTTGCATTTTTGTTTTAAGATAAGAATTTAAATATATATCATATATGTTATATAAGATTTTGCATATATATATACATATACACACACACACACATATAAACAAAACCAGAAATACAGTATATATATATGTATGTATTCTTGACTGTGCATGCTTGGTTATTTTTTATTGACTGACATTGTTTATAATATAATGAAGACAATTTTAAGTTCTGAGTGATGTTAAATTCCATCAGAGAGAATTACTTTTGCTTCTGACAAGCAGTTGGGTAGGAGCAGATAACTTTAACTCATTAGAGTATTGCACTGTTTCAAGGCTGGGCTTCAGTCATTGTGAGCATTGATCTTTTGTTTATCTTATTCCTTTAGAGTCACAATTGAAAACCTTGGGTGTTATTACCACCCCATCTCTTTGTGGGTCCTAAACTCCAGGTTTGTTTTGATTTGTTTTACTCACCTATCTGGGAATACCAAGAGCTCTCCAGGTTTTCAACCTCTTGACCACTGATTTCTCATCAATTTTAACTTCCCAGCTACCACTTTAGAGTTGACAATACCTGGAGAGAAAGTGCAACATTTAACATTGTGCTTACCTCTCTGAGTTTTTGTTCTGTCCAGAATCTTAGCCCCTAAATCCTCCCTCCCTTGATAACGCTCTGATGCTTTCAAATAAATGTGCTATATATGAGTCCATCTCTTTTTAGTTGCTTTTGGTGAGAGATTTGGTCTATAACAAGCTAGCCTGCTATTACTGGAAGAATAAGTCTACCATAAATAAATACTGATGTAAAAGGAAAAAGAAGAGAAAGAACAGTGTTTTGTCCTTAAAAAGAGACTAAATTACAATTTTAGACAACAGTAACAGAACAAGAAGAATGTTAGGGGAATTTTCCATGAGTAGCTAAAATTTCTCCTTCTGTTTAGAGAAGTATAAAAATAGTATACATTTTTAGACATTATATGTAAATACAAACTGCCAATAAAATAAGAAGCAGAAAAAGATAAAAAGAGAAATGTAGAAAGATAATGTAAAACCAAAAGAAATCACAGCCATAATGCAAAGAGATTAAAATCATCTCTTAAAAACTAGAAACTTTTAAGTTGACAAATAAAACTGTTTTTAACATAATGGTAAATTACTGATAACTGGGAAAGTATCCTGCTAAAAATATACAGAATGATGGGTAGAATTTTAAAGATTTAAAATATTTTTAATGGATATTTGAGCTTACAATTAAAAAATTAAAATCCACATGTGCTAGAAATAAAGTCCAAATTGAGAAGCAGAGGCATAAAGCATGAGCTGTTATTGCAGCTCTATCATGGTGACAGCACTTTATCAGTCCAATAAACTAGGGGCTGGGGTTGAATGTCCACCTGACGTAGACTACAAGGACTATGATCCTTGCAAAGTATAAAATAGAACCTGAGAATTTCCCATAAAGCCTAGGGTACTCAGTAAAAAGATAGACTACATAAAAATCCATTCATTATAGAAGAAGAAATACAACAAAACTCATCCACCTCTGCTGGGGCTCTGAGCAGGAAAAAAAGGTAGCTCCTGAAAGTCTAACTCCTGGTTTCACATTTTGCATGGGCACGGAGACAGGTTTTCGTTACATGAATGAATGGTTTAGAGAGCACTGAGCCAAAATATTAACATAAATGTTGTCCCAAGGAAGTTAAGTCCTTGGAATACTTAACAGAAACAATGCAAAACAAATCATGGAGAATATCCCTGCAACCCAACCTACAAAGAAATTCCCACAGAAATCAAAAATTAACCTCCACTAAAAATAAGCTCACAATAAAACATTAAAAGCACAATAGAAAAACAATCCATGATGAGTGAAAGTGACCAGATAAAGCAAATAGTAGATGTAAAGGCCCATGTACTGCATGTAATAAGAAAACACTAGAAAAGATACAAAAAATAGTATGTTGTCAGTGATTGAATACATAAAACAAGGAACTAAAATGTTAAGAAGAGTACAAAGCTTATGAAACAAACAAATGTAAAGAAGAACTAAGTAGAACTTCTGCAAATAAAAAGTATAGACATTAAAATTAAAAACAAAATGGGAATGTTGAATGAAAGATTGAATACAGCTGAAAAATTAATAAAATTGAAGATAAAACTAATAATAAAAGCCACAGAAATGCAAAAGTAAAAGTTGAAAGAAAAAGAAATATGTTAAGAGATAGAGGAGGAATAAAGATCCAATACATATATGTCTCATTAGAGTTCTGGAATTGATGAAAAGCATATCTTCATATTGAAAAATCAGAGTCCCAAGCAAAATTAAGTCAACAGCTAGACATATTTGGTGAAAACTATGCAATAACAAAAACAAAAAGAAAGTCTTCAAAGTTAGCAAAGAATGAAACCAGATTATGTTCAAAGAAACAATAATCAGACTAATAACAGAGAGGCTAGAAGTCAATGGAGTTACATTTTAAAAGTAATGATAGAAAATAAATGTCAATGTAAAATTCTACAACCAAGTAAAAATAACTACATCAGAACAGAAACATCATCCAAGAGAGGGGAAGATGAAGAAAAAAACAAACACTAAGTAATGAATCCCTCAATACTTAAATAGATAGATAGATACTCTTAAATGAATAATGAAAGACTGTGTGGGAATATTTTATATAGGTACAAAATAAAGATTTTTTTTGAAATTAAAATACCAAACTATCTTAATACCTAAACACTGGAGGCAAAATGTTGGGAGAGAGAAAAAATTAAAATATTCCAAATATCTCCTCTGGGGAAGAGGTGGAAGAGGGGGAAGTAAAGGTATTATAAAGATCTCATCCTATTGGGCTGGTGAGACACTTACAAGTATAAAATGATTTGGTGAGGAATTGTACCTTGTTTTCACATAATGATAGAGTGCCAGCTAGCTATTTATGACCAGGAAAACAAAGGTAATCATTGAGAAAATGCAGAAGTAAAGTAGAAGTTCCAAATTAACAAGTGGAAATAGAATAACTTGCAACTTTATCAACCCAGAAAAAGTAGGGGGGAAAATGGGACTTAAAAAATATAAATCAGACAGAAAGAATAAACCAAGTAAATCAATCTACTGCACTAAATGTGAACAAACTAAATCCATCATTAATCAGACTGGGTTGAAAAAACAAAAGAAGGCCATTTCTTGCTTCAAAGAAATACACTTATAACAAAGTTATAAAGAATGGTTGAAAATAAAGGGTTAGGCAAAGAAAAAAATACCAGGGAAAGGCAAACAAAAAAGCAGTGGAATAAAACACCAACAAGATGAAATTTGAAGTTAAGAGCAATAATTAGGACAAAAAGAGATATTATATCAGAATAGAAGAAACAATTTATGAAGAAAAATCAGTAAATCAGCATTTATAAAACAATAAAGCAACTAATTACGTAAAGCAAAACATTCAAAATGAGCTAAGAATTTGATATATATACTAGTAAAACAAAATTCTACAATAGGCTTCATTCAGAATGAGACCTAGATAGTCAAAAAAAATAAATAAATAGCATATCTATATTCACCAAATTGATGATTTGCTTTACTACAAAGAAAATCTTCTCAGAATAAAATTCAATTAAATGAGAAACAATTTTTTAAGAAAACATTTAAGTACTTAGGTATTAAGAAACATTCTCCTAGATAATCTTTGCATCAAAGAAAATATAAAAGTGAAATGACAAACTAACTATATAGATAGCAATGAAAAGAGAACACTTTACAGCAGATAAAGTAGCATGCAAACTATACTAGAATGTAAGCATCTATGTGGCAAGAATTTTGTGTTCATGGGGTCCTAAATCAGTGAACATGGTAAGTGCTCAATAAATATTTACTAGATATATATCAAAACTAACAGGCACAGTGAAACAGTTTTCACATGAAAATTAAAGGAAGTTAGTACTCGCCAGCAAAAATTAGGAAAAGAAAAATAAATCAAAAGATACTAAAAAAAAGAAATCAATAAGAGAAATCCTAAAATTAATTTTTTTCCTCAAAATGGAAAAAAATAAATCCAAAAGCTGTTTCATTGAAAATATGAAAATTATTGATTCGTATGATCAAGAAAAACAACAGAGAAAAACATACATATAAGTTTAGAAATGAAAAAGGAAACATAATCATAGGCAAAGGAAATTAAAAATAATTATCAGAAAAAAACATATGTAACTCTGTAACTTTATGTTTATAAATCTCTGGAAAGGATGATTTCCTAGCAAAATTAAAACTATTACATTTGGTCTAAAGAAGAATGTTGAAAATCTGAATAAACTTATTACACTAAAAAAGTTGGAAAGGTGGGGGAAAAAAACCCAAAACCCTTGTATTTGTTACTGTGGGGGAGAAGATCTGAAGCACATATAATAATATGTCAACATGTTTTAAAACTCTGGAAATATTCAAAATTTTGTACGATTGTTAGTCAAATTTTGTAATTTATATTGCCATTTGTTCCAAATCCCTGTTCTGCAGCTCTTTCCTACTGTCAGATTTCACTTTTTTGAAAGGTGCCCAATGCTGTCTCCATTCCCATACTGACTTTCCATAAGCAACCTGGTATCTGCCATTGATATTTAGTGTAAATTGAAACAGTTTGTTACTGTCATAGATATCTAGTTATCTAATTGTTGAATCTATATCCATATGTACTTTCAAAACATTACAAATATCAGAGAACAGGTGGTTGCATCTTTGTAACTGTAATGTTGTTTTTCTGAGAAAGTGGTTTTCCCCAGGCTCCTGAAATCACATCTGCTAAGCAACCTTTTCTATGCTTGTGTGCAATTCAAGGCCAGCTCAATAGAAAGTAATCAACTTGAGTATTGTTTTATTATTAAATTAATTCAAGAAACTTGCATAGGGAGATTCTGGTATTGATAGCACTGTGTATAACTGCATGAATGCATGGATAGGGTGATCAAACACATGACAAATTTCAGTTTTGCTTACAGAGACAATCTTTTCCAGAAGAATATGTGGTTAGAGAAATGTAAGTAAAGGAATGGTTGAGTTTGGAATTAGGCACTTGAGACTCTCAAGGCTGCTTCTCCTTCAGAGTGTTGCAGAGACCATGGGCTTTCCCCATGTAACATGCACGCGGTGAAGCAGGGTCTAAACCTTCAGCTGTGAGCATACAGGCAGACTGCCCAGCAACTTCCCTATTTGCACTGCATTTAGATTTTTATCTTGGTTTGTTTTAGGAAGTTTGTAATATAATTTAAGATTCTTTTAATGAAGGCAAACATTCTTTATAATATAACAAGCAGTTTATCCACTGGCATATTAATATCAATATTTACTAGAAACCTCCTAGAATACAATTTCTTTTGGAAACTGCTTCATGAGTTCTCCCACTGCTAATATGGCTATAAAAATTTTTAAGAAAAAAACAAAGAAAACTAGATTTGATGGCCCCAAGCAATGCAACAGAACATTCGATGCTTGTCATTCTTAAAATGAAGCAAAGTACACTTGATTGAAGCTTACCAATTGGCATTCCCAAAGATGCAAGGGAGAAGCCAATTAAAAAATATATTAGAGATCAGGGAAAATATCCTAAGTTAACATAATATTAAAAGCAGGAAAATTTCAATTTATTACTTTAATTTTTAAAATAAAGTGTATGTATAGATTAATTAGTCAGGTATAAAATAGCTATTTCTAAGAAAGATTCACTTTTTGCAAATGTTCAGAGAAAAATATAAAAAGGGACATTTATAGCATAACCTCAATGTCAAAATCTTTGCAAGTGTCACAGGAAATTAGTAAATTTGATGAGTCTTTTTAAGTATAATGAAAAATTTTAATACAAAATTGCAATTTGGCATTGTAATTTATGGGCTATCTAGACTATTGAAAAAGAAACATTCTCAACATCTGTGTGCTTGGTTTATCGAAGTTTGAGGCTACAAAATGAGAGACAACACTAACTTTTTGGGTTATTTGTATAATTAAATTTAAAATTTACAAAAGTACAAAAATGTTAATATTTCCCCTCTCTAACCTTGGGAAGATTGGTTAGGAAAGATGACAGTTGGAAGAGGAATCAAAAGAAATAAAACCTTTGACAGTATCAGCTAAAATTATAGTCTAAATATTGTTTACCAAGCTAATGCTTCTCATAGCAAACCAAAAATAGTCCTATTTAGATAAGGCAGACCAGTCATTTCCTTAAAGCAGGCCAGTTTTATTTAATAGTTAAATCTTATTTTGTATCATTACATTTTTTTGCATTTTATTCAAGAACTCAACTGCACAACAGCCTGATGCACATAGGAAGAAGCAAAACAAAATTTTCTAAATTTAGTCTTTTATTCAGTTAACCAATACTTATTGAAGGCAGGCATTCGATTATGTGCTAGGAGTTTGAGACACAACCTGGTCACTGCCCTGAAAGAGAATTTATTTAATAGTATGCATAGGGTTCAATAATTGAAAAGGTAGAGACACCATCTGATATTATTCCAGGAATCTGATATGTTTTCATGTGCAGCTTCATCAAACTCAAGAAAGAATTATATTAAAAATGTCTTCAAGCTTCTTCATGTAACAATATCAGACTTGCTATATTTTTATTATATTATTTCCTCTATGGAGATTATCTATGCGATGCATTTCAGCATTTACAGAGTGGTATGATTATTTAACTTTTTGAGCCTCAGTTTCCTCACCTATGAAAGATGCTGCTAACAGTATCTAACTGGTGGTGTTGGGAAGGTTAAATGAGATCATACATGTCAGGTTATCCTTGGCTTGGACTTCAGTAGAAAAACATTTCCCAATTTCACTCTTATTGTCCAGAAAGGGTTTATATGCCCGTAGTTAAACCAACCACCACCAAGAGGAATAGAATTACTCAGATTTTAATTTTGGGACATGGAAAGAAAGGTGAAACACAATTAAGACTGGGCTTTACCAGCAAGGATAAAGGAGGAACGGCTGTGCGTAGACCACCATTTGTGTGCACCAGAGTAGTGATGGCTTCCATCAAATGGGCATATGGTGAGGTTAGGGGAATTAAACCTAAAAAGGATACCTTGACCAAGGATCTCCTAGAATACCCATCTGTTTAAGTTCGCAGGCAGTTAGTTAGTTAGGTAGATACAAGTGTAATGCCAGGTGACATGAAGACCCTAAAGCAAGTCTGAAATTCAGTAACCAGAATACAAGTCTTAGGAGAATTGGTAAAAACAGATACAGTTCCATTCTTCTAGGAGTTGAGATGGCTTTTGGATTGTGAACTCATAAATACTAATTAAAGTGATGTGACTAGAGTTATAGTATGTGAAAGAAATTTTGCACAGAAGAAAGGTGCAAGTCTCTCTCTTTGGGATAATACCCTGGAAGGAGTAAGTTAATCACTGGTCTGCAAATCCTCTCCTGTAGTCACAAGGATACTTGAGTAAAGCTTGGCTCTTGGGCAAACTTCTTGCAATATCAGCTAAAAGAACGTATGATTGGAATTAAATGTTCTTGACCATTCTGTATCTGGTTGTCAGGCTTATTCATTGTATAATCTGATAAACCATGGACCACAGGTAAACTAAAGGATGGGAGCTAAGTCTACATCTTCTCAGGTGCTAGGGGACTAGCAAAGTATTTAAGTTGAAAAGCTCCAAGCCCCTAAGGCTGTCCTGTGTAGATATGACCCAAGAGCATGCCAGTTCTCATCTCACATGACAGAAACACATCCCACATGGTAACTAGGACAATGAAGTGACATCTGGTAATCTGCAGCCTCTATGATTCTGTTTGATGCATGAGTCTGTGCTTCCTGTGCTCTAATCTTTCTTTTTTTTATTTTAAAGTATTATTCGGGGTACAAATGTTTTTGGTTAGATAGGTCACTGTTGTAATGCTTGAGTCAGGGTTAAAAGTGTGCCTGTCACCCAGATAGTGTTCATTGTACCCATTAGGTAAGTTTTCACCCATCCTCTCTTCCCCCCTCCTCACTGCTTGATTTCCTTTGAGTTTTACTTCCCTCTATGCACATGTGTGCTCATCAGTTAGTTCCGATTTAGTAGTGAGTACATATTGTTGGGACTGCAAATTAGTATACCCTCTATGGAAAACAGTATGGAGATTTCTCAAAGAACTAAAAGTCTCTCTACCATTTGATCCAGCAATTCCATTACTGGGTATATAACCAAAGGAAATGAAATCAATATGTAGAAGAGATATATGCACTGCCATGTTTACTGCAACACTATTCACAGCAGTCAAGATATGGAATCAACCTGAGTATCCATCAATGAACAAATGAATAAAGAAAATGTGGTATATATACACAATAGGATTCTACTCAGCCATAAAAAAAAAAAAAATGAAATCCCTTTATTTGCAGCAACATGGATGAACCTAGAGGACATTACGGTAAGTGAAATAAGCCAGGCACAGAAAGACACATACTTCACGATCTCACTCATTTGTGAAATCTAAACAAGCTGATCTCATAGAAGTACAGAGTAGACTAGTGATTACCAGAGGCTGAGGAGAGATCGGTCAATGGATACAAAGTTAAAGTTAGACAGGAGCAATAAGTACTGATGTTCTATTGCACAATAGGGTGGCTACAATTAATGGCTATAGTTAATATTGTATATTTCAAAATAACTAGAAGAAAGAATTTTGAATGTTCTCACTACAAAGAAATGATGAATGTATGAGGTGATGGATGTGTTAAATACCCTGATTTGATTACTACACAACGTATACAGGTATTGAAACATCACACTATACCCCATAAATATATACAATTATGTGTCAATTAAAAATTTTAAAAAATAATAATAAATGTTAGGCATTTCAATAAAGAGAAAAGAAATGAGAAGGGGGGAGGGCTGAAGGAAGGGAAGAGAGCTTTTTTATTGGGTTTGCTCAGTTCCCTAGTTCTAATCTCAAAGTCAGTGTCCACGACGGTCCAGGCATTCTCCATATAAACATATTTGGTGTGTACTTGGCACTTATCACAACCTCTGGTCCGACAGTCAGCTATCAAGAGCCTTTTGACAAGGCTCCCATTTAGGGGGAGGGTTGAGTGTAGGGTTGTTTCAGGGCTTCTTTCAGCAGAATAGGTATGGTTACCCCAGCAACAGCCTCACCAGTCAGAGATGAGGGCTACGCTTATTTGTAGTTCCCCACTACAGCTCCTGGGTAACAGAAATAAGCCCGCATCTCATATATTCATTGCTATCACCACCAAAATTAGGAGCTTACTTATTTTTTCATTTTTATTATGCTCCATGCACTGGGACCACAGTTTTAATTATTAATAAAAAACAAGACACCTGAGAAAACACCATCTTTATAATGTATACTTTAAACTCTGGTCTCCAAAGTAGTATACACAAGATAAGCCACTGGGCAATGAAAGCAAATATTATCACTAGATATTTATTTTATATCTAGAGAAAAAAAGAGAGCTGGCTTCATTAATAATCCATAAGATTAGCCCTGGGGCACTCACCACCCACAGGTGGTTGAGTCCCACTCAGTGCACTGATGTATTGCAGAATTCCCCAGCACCAAGGAGTTGCAGCAGTTTCTTCATTCTCTCATGTTGATGCAACTTACAGTAATTTATATGCACCCACATAATTGTCTGGATGTCTGGTTTATATTAAACTACCCTCACAAAATGAATAACTGGCATAAAAAGAAACTGCAGATTGACGATAACACTTACAAGCACAAGAGAGAAAAAGAAAATTGCAGAGCTGACACTTCTTCAACTCCTAAGTTGAGTTCTGATGTCATCAGCAACATTTGAAGTCAAAAAGTAAATCAACAAATATTTAATCTAATCTAACAAGTAGTCCAATTTCAAAAATTATTAAAAAGACTATGTAGAATACAAATTTATGTCCATTATAATTGAGTATGAACATTAGCTGAAGTACATGTTGTAGTTCAGGATGTGAATTAATGATTGGTATACTTACACAAAATATTTTTTAAAAATAAGTGCATAGATTGAAGGTGCAGACTCAGATTTTGACTGAAGGGATAATCCATCAAAATTGTATGCATGCTACTATTAATACATTAGGCAACAGTGCTGAAAATTGTGGATCATATTCAGTTTGTTATAAACCTTGTTTAATACTCTTTGTAACAAGTCTAGTGAATCCACTTCAATTTCTGTACCATTTAATATCAAGTAGTATATAATTTATAATACTAAATAATTAAAAGTCCATTGACTATAGTTTTATTTCTTAACCAATTTCATTCATTTGTAAAACCTGAAAATTTCTTATAAAAATTAGAACCTTCTATTATAATGAAGTTAAATGATTTATGAAAACGTTAAAATCATGCCGATAGTTTAAGAATTTAAATGCAACTCATATGTTTAACTTTCTAAATTTAAAGTATTTTTTGTAAACATATGTAAATGTATAATATGCCTGTGCATTGATGGCTCTGAAATATCAATATCCATGTTCCATGGCAGAAAAATGTCTTAAATAGTTTAGGAGTGAAATTATATGGTATAACAGAGTCAATTGTGTGTATTTATATGGCTTTTTAGTTTGCAAATAGACTCAAATAGGCTTAAACTTCCAAAATATATTCTTGGTTTAATAGCAAGAAATTTTTATCTTATTATGTATCAACACAAAACACTTGATCACTTTGTGAAAACTTGTAACATAGAGAAATTATACTAGTCACTAGCATTAGAGTGAGAAAATTCAAATAGAAGTATTTATTACTATAATAAATAGTAATAAATTACTATTACTATGGAATGATTGTTTTTTGATATGTAGAGAAATATTTCCTTTGAGGCAAAAATATACCATCTTATTTTTATAAGAGGAAGGCAAATAAAGCAAATATTTACCACTGAATTCTCCATATATTCCAAAGCATTTACAAACTCTTTACTTATGCATAAATCTAAAATGGAATATCTAGTAAAATAAATTTTCTCACTCAGATTAAGGCAACCATGGCATTGAATAAAGTTATTTCTGTAGTTAGTCAGAAAGATTGGTAACTACTAAAAGAGATGATAGTGATAGTAGGCATTCTGGCTATGAAAAAATGTGTATATAATTCTTTTCCCATGAGCTAAGTATGAAAAACAATTGATCTTATGGAGACAGAGAGTAGAATGATGGTTACCAGAGGCTGGGAAGGGTAGCAGGCAGTGGAGCATAAAATGGGGATGGTTAATGGATGCAAAAATACAGTTAGTTAGATTGAATGAACAATATTGCATAGCACAGCAAAGTGACTATAATCAACAATAAGTTAGGGTATACTGTAAAATAACTAGAAGAGTGGAATTGGAATGTTTCTAACACCAAAAAATGATAAATGCCTGAAGTGATGGCTACCCCAATTACCCTGATTTGATTAATTCACATTGTATGCCTGTATCAAAAACTCACATGTACCCTATAAATATATGCTATTATGTACCCATACTAACTACAAATTTAAAAATAAAAAATACTATAATAAAAATAAATAAAAATACAATAAATTCTCCTTTGCCTAGTACGAAAACAAATTCTCTTCCCTTTTAAAAAAAATTGGATTTCTTTAGGAGAACAAGTGCTCCCTCAACATTTAGATGTACTATAAATGAATATTTGCTTTGTTCCCCAAAATGTTTTAAAATAAATAGTTCTAAAGTACTTTAGAACAAATGTTCTTAAAAATGATTTTGATAAACTTTTTGCATAATTTTAGTTAAGGCAACACTATGTGCCATAATATAATAACTAAACTCAAAAATGTCTAATCACTCAGATATGATATGTTTGTTTTTATTGTATCAGTCTAGGTCTAATTAGGAGAGAAAAATCACAGTAATTTGGACAGTGAAAGTTTAACTTCAATGATTAACTATAACAGGGTATTGAAGCAACAAAGGATTGTCTAGTAAGAAGTGAAAAGAACACTAAAGACTACAGAAGTAGCAGATATAAGGAGCACCCGCTGCCTTTAGGACTGATGGAACACCCCAGCAAGAGGCCCCGCTCTCAGAACTGAAATCCTGACCTTGCTGAAGAAGGCATGGCTGTGGCTCACTGGATGGCAGAGAAGACACCGTGGTTCTGTGTCAGCAGAACTCTGGAAATCTGCCCTCTAGGTGGCCAGGGAAAGCTGCTCTTGGGGAGGCGTCCTCGCAGAGGCTCTCCACTACAAAACCAGCAGGGGAAGCCGCTGATGGCTGAAAGCTGCTGACCACCACGCCCTGCAGGAGCCAGAAGCTAGCGGGAGAAGCTACAAGTGCAACAGAGGCCAGCCAAGTGAGCACACACTGGCACCAGGATGCAAAATCCTTTCTTCCTTTACTGTCTCTCCATCACCTTCTATTTATAAAGCCTCAATGCTTGGTGGCAGTGAAAAAATATTTAAAGGGCCCAGACTAATTTTCTTTTCTTTTTTATTCCCATGGAATACCATGAAGCCATTCAAAAATATGAGAAATATGTATTTACTGGGTGGAAAAGCAAGTTGTGGTACACTATCATAGTATTGTACATTTATGTAAAACACATTCACAAACAGTATTACGTATACACATGCATAAAAAATTGATCAGGACCCAGGCCCATTTTCACTGAGAAATATAAAAGAGTGAATTTGAAGCTGAGAGGCGCTAAATCAATAACAATTATACTTACTAAGGTCAAGTCCATATGACTGTCCTTATTTTTGCAGTGTTTTTTTTAACTGTTAATTTGGAGGCCCAGTTTTTTCCTTCTTTGTGGTTTTTCCATCTTCGATTTGCATTGTTCAATGTCACAGTACTTGGCTGTATCAAATTGGTTTAAAGAGAAAGAGTGTGGAAAATTTCATAAGACAGGTTTCTGCGGGCAAAGTCTGGAGGGGGCACATATCACTTCCACTTGCATTCCACTGGCAAGAACTCAGTCATATGGTTACACCTAACTGTAAGACCAGCTAAAACATGCAGTCTAGCTGGTGCCCAGGAGAAGGAAGAAATGGTTTCTGTGACCAGGTAGCCAGACTCTAATACAGTTTATTTCTCCTAATTTGTTTTATTAATTCTGGTGGTAATGCATCTTACCCGAGGCCTAAGTGATGGTACCGTATATGTGTGTGTGTGTGTGTGTGTGTGTGTGTGTGTGTGTGTGTGTGTGTGTGTGTGTGTGAGAGAGAGAGAGAGAGAGAGAGAGAGATATCCCCAGATGTGAGCTGAGATCTGACAATGTTGGTAATACGTGTGCATATATGTGCAGATGTCAGCTAAGATCCCCCTGCCCTTGAGTTCCTGATAAAATTTGTCCAAATCTCCCATTTCATGCCCCAAAGAAGTCCTGAAAATTCTCAGAGTTTTTATATTTTCATAATTTTCTCCATGCCCAACTCCTGCTTTCACACATGCCATTTCCACCAAAAATACTGGAAAATACTTTCACTGATTTCTATCAAAAATACTCTTTTAAACACTGCACTTGTGGGAATAGATGACTTTCCTGAAGATTTGAGAATGATGGCAGAGGTTTAAATTATAGGAATAAGAAAAATTTCACAGTACATAGCAGGCAGCCTCCTGTCCTCTGGTACTTAATTCTGGGACATTTCTGAGGCCCTCCACCTCATCTGGTTTCCTTCTTCATATCATCTCACTGCTCCTTTTCTCCCAAGAGTCTCTTTACCTCTCAAGAGAAAAAAAAAAAAAAAACTGATTCCCTTTATTTTGTCATGCAGAACTACTTAATGATTTTTATTTAGTTGTTTCTTAGATTCCTCCAGTATTCTTGGAGGTCTTGCCTTCCACCCCCAGGGAGTTTATATGCATTCTAAGCTAATATTAATGCTGTCAAGCTAACATTTTCACATTATTTCATACAAAATCAAAATGACTTAAATACTCACTACAGAATATATTAAGTAGGTTCTACCAGATGAGCATTCTCAAAGCGTGTTCTGTACACTAGTCCTGTAAAAAAAATTGTGATCCATGATGAGGTAATTTTAAGAATCCCTGCGTACCATATTCCCCTGTCAGAAATTCACAATGCATATTAAGCATACTGAAATCTGTTAGAAGTCCAGCACTAAGAAACTTGTTTAGCTCTGATATTAGTTAACTCATTTGATGACATACCTTTTTTTCACAAAATGTCTTCTAAAATATAGAATATATTTTGGAAAACTCTCAGCTAGACAATTTCTAAGGTCCTGTCTAGCTGTGATGTTCTCTGAAATGCTATAATTCTTTTTTTTTTACACATATATATTTTATTTATTTCAAAATATTAAGGGGTTACAAATGTTTTTGTTTGCTTGTTTGTTTTGGCTTTAAAAGTGGCCAGTTTAATAGATATTAAAGAAGAATGTGTGTTGTATTAATGACACAAATTATGAAGTTCTACTCCCTAAAAATTTTGTCTCCCTCTCTCCCTCCTCCTTTCCTTTCTTCCTCCCTTTCTTCCTTCTTTCTTCTTTCGTTTCATTTTTCATTTTTCCTCAATGGCAATTTCTCTCTAGTTTAGGAACCAAATAAAAAATGATGCTGCCTCTAGGGTGTGGTATTTTAATCACTTTTTAAGTGGGATCTAAACCAAAGTGCTCTGAAGGGCTTCGAAGATTCTGTCTTCAGAATGGAGTGTGTGTTCCCAGACAATAGTGGCAGAAGGCAAGTATGCAACCACCTTACATTATAATTTGTTCATTTGCACTGGAATGAATAAATTAGTATGCCACATCAGTTCTGCTTCACCATCATGATAAAACTTGCATTTATATAACTTGTAATCATTTTTACTATGGGCACAAGGGAGAAATTGATTTTTAAAATTTTTTTTTATTTCAGCATATTATGAGGGCACAAATGTTTAGGTTATGTATATTGTCTCTGCCCCACCCTGAAATGCTATAATTCTTAAGCACCTATGTGACCTGTGAAGAAACAACAGCGGGAGAATTAGCCCAACAGCATGGCCAGAAGGGGAACTGTTATGCACTTTCTTGCTATAGGAGCGCTCAGTGACCGCTGCCTCCACCCAGAGCTTGAAGGCATCTGGTTATTCTAAGAGAGTGAGGCAGAGCCCCTCAGAGACTGAGCAGAAATGAACAGGAAAAAGAGATGGCAGATTTTCCAGTTGGTAGTGGAAGCTTACTGTACTGTACTCCCACTTATCTTCATAGAGGCTACTGAGGCAGAGCTCTGCTGTGTGCCTGACAAACGTCCCCTCTCCCTTTCCTCTTTGTATTCATTCACTCTGGGATTCCTGTGTTCTCTTGAGATGAGCTGCTCTCACTGCCCCAACTCCTTCCCACCCCCCTGCAATAGTCAACCTTTCACTAATCCTCGCCTTGACTCTCGGTTCCTTTGGTCAAAGGTACTTCTTGGTTGTGACTAAATGTTACAGCAAGTCAGCAGTCTAGATGATGGATGCCTTTTACCGTCCTTTCTAACCTTGACAGTATGAAATAGTTTGACTTTTGCTTAAGTAGAATGTATTGACTAGTAAATTTAAGAAAAATATATTTTAAATAAGAAATAAGATTGGGTTGCACAATACATTTTTGAATATTGTCACCAAGGCACAGGCCCATGTTTTTATCAGTTTGAAAGTGTCTTGAAAAACACAAAGTATAATAAATGTAATAAATCATTAGTATTTCCTGTCTCTTTCTGTGAAGAACTATTTCTTCTATATTTAGGTACTTCAGATGCTGGAATAAATATATGCTGCAGTCTTACCCATTTATTCCCAGATGAATTGATTCAGATTGATACAATATTTTTAGAAAATACAAGCTGTGGTGCACTGATTAGTCTGTTTTGTAAATTCCAATATAATGTCCTAATGAATGCATGCTAGAAAATAAGTTTCTCTTGGTTGTGAGGATCATGAATCCCTTTGAAAATATGATAAAAGAGAAACCTCTCCACAGAGGGAAACGTCCTTTATCAGCTAAGACAGAATTTGGCTGTGAAAAAAAGAAAACTAGACTAGTTAGTGGAGCAAAGCAAGTTTTCTTTTCTTTGGTTCCCGCCCGCCCACACCCCCCAGAGTTAAGCAATACAGGACTAGTTATAGCAGTTCCACAATATAAGCAGACCTACGATATTTCCTTTCTCTTTTCAGCCACCTTTAGCAAGATGGATGTTCCACCTCTGAAAAAGGGAAAGGATAGGGGCAAAAGGCTTTTGCCAGTTGAGTCAATTCCTCTATAGGACTTTGCCAGGTGCCTCACCCAGTAATTTCTGCCTATGTCCTATTGTCCCATGCATATTTCTAGCCACAAGAGAGGGCAAGATGTGTGAATTTTTAGCTGGGTACCGGTTTCCCTGAAACAAAATCCAGCAGTGTCTGCCACATGTCCGTATACAAAATACGGAACGCCTTTAGAAAGATTCCAGGTTAAGAATCATTTATTTAAAGACAGCCCACAGGTAGAACAGTGAGTGATGTCCCATTTATTAAAGTTGTTGATAATCTATAGATTGAAAATTAATGTTTTAATATCTAAGGTAGTTAAGATGATTACTGTGTATAACAGCCTAAAGCACTGCCTCTTAAAATGTGGGCCACAGTTACATCATCTGTGATGCTCCTTCTGGAACATGCAGATTATTTGACTCAACCAGAGACCTGCTGAGTCAGAATCTCTAGAGATGGCACTCATGAATTTTAATCTCCATCAGTGGTTCTTATATATACTGAAGTTAGAGAACTATCAGCCTAAACTCAAATGCCTATAAAGGCCAGGAAATAACAAAAATGAGCAAACACACTGAGTATATAGAATACAATAGGGAATGAGGGCACTGTGGACTGTATGCCCCAATCAAAAGAGCCCAGCACCACTTAGTATCTGCTTATGGTCACCACGTAGCAATGTGGACCTGGTATTTTCAGCTCTTTTTGAAGAACAGGAATTGATAGTAGGAAAACGTGTGCCCTCTTTGATTCTAACTGATGCTATTTGCTTCTGTGACTGTGTTTGCTTTTAGTTGTTTGATAAATATAGTTAATCAGAATGAAAAACAGATAATAAGAGCAAGGGTAACTCCATGATAGGCTAGGCTTCCTGGATGTGAGAAGCTAACAGCCTAGTTCTGCTTCTGTATATATTGCGTGTCTGCTTAAGCTTAGGTAAAGCCATGACAGGCTTGGGGAGATAAAGAAAGATAAGACCCCAGAGAGTAAAACTGCAAGTCACTTCCTGATGTACTGGGGCCCCCGACTGCATGAGGCATCATGGGTTAAAACAAAATGCAAGGAAAAAGTACTGAGGAAAAGCGCTGAGTCCAGGACCCGGAAAAAAGGGGAACCAATCAGGGGCAGGATGAAATATAATGCTGGAGAAAAAAAAAAATAAAAGGAGAACAGGGCGCACTGTCAGAGTATAAAAGACATGTGCCCCCACTGCGCGGGGTCCCGCCCCATGGAAAGAGACCACTGCGTTGGTGCTCGGGGCTTGGACCCTAGCTCGAGCTAGTCAATAAAACTCCTTTGCCTTTTTGCAGCCTCAGTGACTCTGTCTTTCTGTTCCTGGGGCCCAGGGGAACTGGCTCTAACGTTTTAACTTTTTTCAAGGGAAGATGAACATCCATATTTTTATGTAAAATCTCCTGATTTTCAAATGCTGGGGACTAGCTGTAAAATATTTAAAAGAAGCTTTTTCAAAAAATGGTGCTGGAACAACTGGATATCTATATGTCAAAAAAATAAATCTAGACACAGACCTTACACTTTTCACAAAATTAACTTAAAATGGATCATAGACTTAAAAGTGAAATGCAAAGATATAAAAACTCCTAAAAGATACCATAAAAGAAAACTTAATTGACCTTGAGCATGATAATGACTTTTCAGATATAGCACAAAAGGCATGATCCATGAAAGAAATAATAAGCTGGACTTCATTAAAATTAAAAACTTCTGTTCAGCAAAAGACAATAGCAAGAGAATGGGAAGAAAAGTAACAGACTGCGAGAAAATATTTGCAATAACATCTGATAAGGGACTGTTATCCAAAAACATACAAAGAACACTTTAAACTCAACAATAAGAATACAGGGATTGCATTGAATTTGTAGATAACTTTGGGCAGAATAGTCATTTTAACAATGTTGATTCTTCTGATCCACGAGCATGGTATGGTTTTCCACCTATTTACATGTTCTGCGATTTCCTTCCTCAGTGTTTCGTAGTTCTCCCTATAGAGGTCCTTTACCTCCTTAGGTAAATGTATTCCTAGGTATTTTATTTTCTTTGTTGCGATTTTGAACCAACATCATTTTTCACAGATATAGGAAGAATAATTCTACGCTTTGTGTGGAACCAGAGAAGACCCCATATAGCAAAAGCAATTTTAAGCAACAAAAACAAAATGGGAGGTATTAATTTACCAGACTTCAAACTATACTACAAAGCTGTGATTATTAAAACTGCTTGGTATTGGCACAAGTGCAGGGACACAGACCAATGGAACAGAACAGAAAATCCAAACATAAAACCATCCTCATATAGCCATCTAATCTTTGACAAAGCAGACAAAAACATACTTTGGGGAAAAGATTTCTTATTTAATAAATGGTGCTGGGAAAACTGGATAGCCATATGTAGAAGACTAAAACAGGACCCACAGCTTTCACCTCTCACAAAAATCAAATCAAGGTGGCTAACAGACCTAAATCTTAGAGGGGAAACTATTAGAATTCTAGAAGAAAATGTAGGAAAGACTCTTACAGACATTGGTCTAGGCAAAGAATTTATGAAGAAAACCCCTAAGGCAATCAGAGCAACAACAAAAATAAACCAATGGGACCTGATTAAATTAAAAAGCTTCTGCACAGCCAAAGAAACAGTCACGAAAATAAACAGCCTATAGAATGGGAAAAAATTTTCACATACTACACATCAGATAACGATCTGATAACAAGAATCTATTTAGAACTCAGGAAAATCAGCAAGAAAAAATCAAACAACCCTATCAAAAAATGGCAAAGGATATGAATAGAAATTTTTCAAAAGAAGATATAAGAATGGCCAACAAACATATGAAAAAATGCTCAACATCCCTAATCATCAGGGAAATGCAAATCGAAACCACAATGAGATATCACTTAACTCCAGTGAGAATGGCGTTTATCAAAAAGTCCCAAAACAACACATTTTGGCGTGGATGCGGAGAGACAAGAACACTCATACACTGCTGGTGGGACTGCAAACTAGTGCAACCCCTGTGGAAAGCATTATTGAGATACCTTAAACAGATTCAGGTAGACCTACCATTCGATCCAGCAATCCCATTATTGGGCATCTACCCAGAACAACAAAAGGCATTCTATAACAAAGACACCTGTACCTGAATGTTTATAGCAGCACAATTCACAATTGCAAAGATGTGGAAACAACCCAAATGCCCATGAATCCACGAATGGATTAGTAAACTGTGGTATATGTATACCATGGAGTATTACTCAGCTATAAGAAATAACAGTGATACGACATCTCTTTGGTTCTCCTGGAGAGAGTTGGAACCCATTATATTAAGTGATGTATCCAAAGAATGGAAAAATAAGCATCACGTGTACTCACCAGAAAATTGGTTTCCCTGATCATCACCTAAATGCACATCAGGGAAGGGTACCAATTAGATATCAGACTGAGATGGGGGGAGGGGGGAGGGGGGAGGGGATGGGTGTATGCCTACATGATGAGTGTGTTCCGCACCGTCTGGGGAATGGTCATGCTTGAGGGTGCTGACTCGGGGAGGTGGGGGGTGGGGGGAGGGGATGGAGGTATGACTACATGGTGAGTGCCAGGCGCACTGTCTGGAGAATGGACACGCTTGAGGCTCTGACTCAGGGGGATGGGCAGGACATGGACATTGTATATAATCTGAACTTATGTACCCCCATGATGCGCTGAAATTAAAAAAAAAAACAAAAATCAATAAGAATACAAACAACCCTATTCAAAACTGGGCCAAAGATCTGAACACACACCTTAGGAAATAAGATATACAGATGACAAGTAAGCATAGGGAAAGGTGTTCAGCATCATATGTCATTAGGGAATTACAAATAAAAATAATGAGATACCACTAAACATATACTAAATGTTTAAAAAAACACAATACAGACAACACCAAGTGCTAGTGATGACGTGGAGCAACAGGAACACTCACACGTTGCTGATGGGAATGCGAAGTGGGGCAGCCACTTTGGAAGACATTTCAGGAGTTTCTTATAAAACTAAACGTACTTTTACCATATGATTGGTATTCACCCAAAGGAGTTGAAAACTTATGTACACACAAAAACCTGAACATGAATGTTTACAAAAGCTTTACTCATAACTGCCAAAACTTGGAAGCCATCAAGAAGTTCTTTAGTAGGTGGATGGTCCCATTCATAAACATGGTATGACCCTCCATTTATTTACATTTCCTTAAATGTCTCTGAGAAATAATTTTTGGGTTTACTGCATAAAGCTGTACCCAATTTTATTAAGGTTTTCATTAAGTATATAATAATTTGATGCTATTATAAAGAATGCTATTTTTAAGTTTTATTTCTCAAATTCTGTTGCTAGTGTATGGAAACAGTAATATCTCTACTATTCATGTGAATAAAATATTTTTTCAGATTTACCACATGGGGATCAGAAGATGGCGGAGTGGAGGTGACCTCCTGGATTTGTGCTCCCAGAGAGGAAGGCGTGGATCTCCACCTGCCACAACGCTAGAGGATTGCTTCTCCACAGGAACGGCGGTGTGAACCCACGGAGAATCACCGTGGGACACGGGGAACAGGAAAAAACAGAGGCGAGTGAGAAATCAGACCGAGATAATTTGGAGAGTGCGGGACGGAAAACAGACAGCGGAGTGCGGGACGGCCGTGCCTGCCTCACCGGCGAGTGGGGCGGGTGCAGCCCCACAGCAGAGCGGCTTGATCTCCCCACTGACCCCCACATCCACTCGGTCAGGGATCTGGCTGAAATTGGTGCAGAATCACCTCGGGAGACGTGGAGCTCCGAGGACAGGTGACATAGGCGGGAGAGAGCTTGGACTCGGGCGGGTCTCCGTGGTGCCCTGTCTCTTAAAGGGACAGACGCGGACCTGCACCGAGGCGAGGGGCCGCGAGCGTGAAATATTAAAGCGGGACTTTTTTGCTTTTTTTTTTTTTTCCCCGTACGGCAGCTCTCCGGCTGGGGAGCCGCTGCGGGCCCTGGCGCCTGCCGAGCTCTGAACGCTCTCGCGTGGTCGCCATCTCGGTTCCCACAGCTAAGCGGAAAGGACCTTGGACTCTGGCAGGCCTCTGCGGTGCCAGTGCCCTATCTCTTAAAGGGACAGACGCGGACCTGCACCGAGGCGAGGGGCCGCGAGCGTGAAATATTAAAGCGGGACTTTTTTGCTTTTCTCTTCCCGTACGGCAGCTCTCTGGCTGGGGAGCCGCTGTGGGCCCTGGCGCCTGCCGAGCTCTGAACGCTTTCCCCTGGCGCCTGCGACCGACGGACGCGCAGTAGCCATCTCGGTTCCCACAGCTAAGCGGAAAGGACCTTGAACTCTGGCAGGCCTCCGCGGTGCCGGAGCCCTATCTCTTAAAGGGACAGACGCGGACCTGCACCGAGGCGAGGGGCCCCGAGCCTGAAATATTAAAGTGGGATTTTTTTTTTTCTTTTTTTCTTTTTATCTCTCTCTCTCTTTCTTTCTTTCTTTCTCTTTTCTTTCTTGTTTTCTCTTTCTTCTTCTTGTTATTCATATTGTTTCTCTCCTTTTTTTTTTTTCTTTTCTTTTTTCCTTTCTTTTTCTTTTCTTCTTTCCGGTGTCCCTCCAGCCCAGGAGCTACTGTAAACTCCTGAGTGCTCCAGACCCCCAGCTGTGATTCCTATCGGACCCTGAAAATTACCCCCCAGTGCCAGTGATCTGCGGGTGGGCAGGAACAATTGTGCGGGCCAAGGTCTAATTGCTGCAGAGCCATAGGGTGCCAGGCGACTCCTCAGGAGGCTCCATCCCCTGATCCATAGACCCTCTCCAGGTCCCCTTCCCAGGTGTGAACACTGAGTGCTTCCCTAAACGCAAGAGTGTGGAGCCCGGACCTTGGGAACACTGGGACAGTGTAGACCTTTGCCCGTGGGAGCTGCAGCAGCTGGGGCACTGAGGGAGTGAGGGCACTGCCTCCTCGGCCTAGCCAGTGTCTTTCCTGCTGAAGGTGACAGAAACCACACATCCAGAGGAAGAACCAAAAAGCCAGGGGGAGGAAAAAAAAAAAAAAAAGAGAGAGGGAGAAGAGGCTTTCTGCTTGCAAATCGTGTGAATCCTGCCTACTAACTGAAAGTCCGCAACACAATGATTTAACTTGCCAAACTGGTCTTAGGTCAAGCCAACCCTCTGGGGGTGGACCCATCAGAAGCAGTCCCCCAACTGAGATAGAAAAAAGAAACTCTAAACAGCACACAACAGTCTCCCCCTATAGATAAAGGAAGCAACATTCCTAGACTGTTCCATAGCCTAAGAACAGAGTACAAGACGTGCTGTTAACTAGACTAAAGCTGTGAGAAAAGATCTAACGATAGAGCCAGATGGGAAGGGCTCAGCGGAAAAATATGGGGAGCACAAAAAACCAAACGGAAACCTCGCCCCCAAAGAGAAATACCAACTCTCCTCCAATTGGCACAAGCCAGTTTCAGAATACCAATATGTTACCAGAAGAATTTCAGTCTTGGGTTATACATAAACTGAATGATATACAAGAAAAAATTGATATCCACCGCAAAGAAACCGCAAAAAAATTCCAGGATTTGGAAGAAAAATTCACTAAAGAAATAGACGTATTGAAAAAAAACCAAACTGAACTCCTAGAAATGAGGGATTTATTCAGGGAGCTACAAAACACAGTGGAAAGTCTCAAGAACAGGGTAGATCAAATAGAAGACAGAATCTCAGAAATTGAAGATAACTCTTTCCAATTAAATAAGACAGTCACAGAGATAGAGCAAAGAAATAAGAAAAAAGACCAGAGTCTTCAAGAAATGTGGGATTATGTGAAGAAACCTAACGTGAGAGTTATAGGCATCCCTGAAGGTGAAGAAGATAATAAGCAAGGGCTAGATAAACTATTTGAAGACATAATAGAAGAAAATTTCCAAGGCCTTGCTAAAACTTTAGATATACAGGTTCAAGAAGCTCAAAGAACCCCTGGTAGATTCATAGCAAATAGGAAAACACCACGCCACGTAGTCGTCAGACTGACCAAAATATCCACTAAAGAGACCCTTCTTCGAGCTGTAAGGAGAAAGAAACAAGTAACATACAAAGGGAGGCCCATTAGAATTACGCCAGATTTCTCAACTGAAACTTTACAAGCAAGAAGAAGTTGGGGCCCCATTCTCACTCTTCTGAAACAGAATAATGCCCAGCCTAGAATCTTGTACCCAGCTAAGCTAAGCTTTCTATATGAAGGAGAAATTAAGACATTCTCGGATAAACAAGGACTGAGGGAATTCACCAAGACAAGGCCACCCCTCCAAGAAGTACTCAAAAGAGAGTTACACATGGATCATCACAACAAAGACCCACGAATGTAAAACCACCCAAGAGCTAAAGATCAAATTCTAGCCACCACAATGGCTCAAGAGAGAAAACATAGCAATGAAGTTCTACCCAATAAGATAAACAGAAATCTATCCCAATTATCAGTTCTCTCACTAAATGTCAATGGCCTGAATTCCCCACTCAAGAGACATAGACTGGGCCAATGGATAAAAAAACACAAACCAAGTGTCTGCTGCCTTCAGGAAACTCACTTAACCGGCAAAGATGCATTTAGACTGAAAATAAAAGGATGGAACCTGATATTTCAAGCAAATGGTAGCCAAAAGAAAGCTGGTGTGGCAGTTTTAATTTCCAATAACTTAGTCTTCAAACCAACAAAAGTAATAAAAGACAAAGACGGTTACTACATACTGGTGAAAGGCACAATTCAACAAGAAGACATAACCATACTTAATATATATGCACCCAATCTAGGTGCACCCAGATTCATAAAGCAAATCCTACTCGATCTAAACCAAATCATAGGCAACAACACTTTAATAGTTGGAGATTTTAATACCCCACTGACAGCACAGGACAGATCCTCCAAGCAGAAAATAAGTAAAGACATAGTAGACTTAAACAGAATGCTAGAACAAATGGGCCTGACTGACATCTACAGGACATTCTACCCGAAAACCACTGAATATACATTCTTCTCATCAGCTCACGGGACATTCTCTAAGATTGACCATATCCTAGGTCATAAAGCAAGTCTTAAAAAAATTAAAAAAATAGAAATCATACCCTGCATCTTCTCAGATCACAATGGAATAAAAATAATAATGAACCTTAACAGGAACTCTCATTCCTACGCAAAGTCATGGAAGCTAAACAACCTTCTCCTGAATAACAATTTTGTAAAGGAAGAAATTAAGTCAGAAATCAAAACATTCTTTGAATTAAATGACAAAGGTGACACAACTTATCAAAATCTATGGGATGCAGCTAAAGCAGTCCTGAGAGGAAAATTCATTTCCATAAATGCCTATTTCAAAAAGACAGACAATTTACAACTAGACAACTTAATGAATAGACTCAAAGAGCTGGAGAAAGAAGAACAGACTGACCCCAAACCCAACAGAAGGCGAGAAATTATTAAGATCAAATCAGAATTAAATGAAAAAGACAACAAGAATACTATAAGGGAAATTAATAAAACAAAAAGTTGGTTCTTTGAAAAGATAAATAAAATAGACACACCACTGGCTAGACTAACCAAGAGCAGAAAAGAAAAATCTTTAATAACTTCCATCAGGAACATGAAAGGAGAAATCACAACCGAAGCCACAGAGATACGTGACATTATCTATGAATATTACAAAAATCTTTATGCACACAAATTGGAGAATGAGGAGGAAATGGACAAATTTTTAGAATCACACAGCCTTCCCAAGCTCAATCAGGAAGAAATAGAATTCCTGAATAGACCAATATCAACAACTGAAATTGAAACAGCAATAAAAAACCTTCCCAAAAAGAAAAGCCCTGGTCCAGATGGGTTCACACCTGAATTTTACCATACATACAAAGATGAACTGGTGCCCATCCTACATAAACTATTCTTCAATATTGAGAAGGATGGAATTCTCCCCAACACATTCTACCACGCCAATATAACATTAATACCAAAACCAGGAAAGGATGCAACAAAAAAAGAAAACTACAGACCAATTTCTCTCATGAACGTAGACGCAAAAATTCTCAATAAAATCCTAGCAAATCGTATCCAAGTGCTGACTAAAAAAATAATTCATCATGACCAAGTAGGCTTCATCCCAGAGATGCAGGGGTGGTTTAACATACGAAAATCTATAAATGTAATTAACCACGTAAATAGAAGCAAAAATAAAGACCATATGATCCTCTCAATAGATGCAGAAAAAGCATTTGACAAAATTCAACACCCTTTTATGATAAAAACACTTAACAACATAGGCATAAATGGGACCTACCTAAAAATAATACAAGCCATATATGACAAACCCACAGCCAACATCATACTGAATGGGGAAAAACTGAAAGCATTCCCACTCAGAACTGGAACCAGACAAGGCTGCCCACTGTCCCCATTACTTTTCAACATAGTATTGGAAGTCCTTGCGAGAGCTATCAGACAAGAGAGAAGAATCAAAGGTGTCCAAATAGGAACAGAAGAGATCAAACTCTCACTCTTTGCTGATGACATGATGTTGTATCTGGAAAACCCCAAGGACTCAACCAAGAGACTCCTGGAATTAATTAACGAATTCAGTAATGTCTCAGGTTACAAAGTCAATACACACAAATCAGAGGCATTCATATATGCCAATACCATTCAATCGGAGAACCAAATTAAGGACTCAATACCTTTCAAAATAGCAACAAAGAAAATAAAATATCTAGGAATATATTTAACTAAAGAGGTAAAGGACCTCTATAAAGAGAACTATGAAACGCTAAGGAAGGAAATTGCAGAACACGTAAATAAGTGGAAATCCATACCATGCTCATGGATTGGAAGAATTAACATCGTTAAAATGTCTATACTACCCAAAGTAATCTATAGATTCAATGCAATTCCTATTAAAATACCAACATCATTTTTCACAGATTTAGAAAAAATAATTATACACTTTGTATGGAATCAGAGAAGACCCCGTATAGCAAAAGCAATCTTAAGCAATAAAAACAAAATGGGAGGTATTGATTTGCCAGACTTCAAACTATACTACAAAGCTGTGGTTCTTAAAACTGCTTGGTATTGGCACAAGGGCAGGGACACAGACCAGTGGAACAGAACAGAAAACCCAAATATAAAATCATCCTCATATAACTATCTAATCTTTGACAAAATAGACAAAAACATACTCTGGGGACAAGAGTCCCTATTCAATAAATGGTGCTGGGAAAACTGGATAGCCACATGTAGAAGACTGAAACAGGACCCACAGATTTCACCTCTCACAAAAATTAAATCACGGTGGATAACAGATTTAAACCTTAAATGGGAAACAATTAGAATTCTAGAAGAAAATGTAGGAAAGACTCTTACAGACATTGGTCTAGGCAAAGAATTTATGAAGAAAACCCCTAAGGCAATCGCAGCAACAACAAAAATAAACGACTGGGACCTGATTAAATTAAAAAGCTTCTGCACAGCCAAAGAAATAGTCATGAAAATAAACAGACAGCCTACAGAATGGGAAAAAATTTTCGCATACTACACATCAGATAAAAGACTGATAACAAGAATCTATTTAGAACTCAGGAAAATCAGCAGGAAAAAATCAAACAATCCTATCAAAAAATGGGCAAAGGACATGAATAGAAATTTTTCAAAAGAAGACATAAGAATGGCCAAAAAACATATCAAAAAATGCTCAACATCCCTAATCATCAGGGAAATGCAAATCAAAACCACAATGAGATACCACTTAACTCCGGTGAGAATGGCCTTTATCAAAAAATCCCAAAACAACACATGTTGGCGTGGATGCGGAGAGACAGGAACACTCATACACTGCTGGTGGGAATGCAAACTAGTGCAACCCCTATGGAAAGCAATATGGAGATACCTTAAACAGATTCAAGTAGACCTACCATTTGATCCAGCAATCCCATTATTGGGCATATACCCAGAAGAACAAAAGTCATTCTTTAACAAAGACACCTGTACCCGAATGTTTATAGCAGCACAATTTACAATCGCAAGGATGTGGAAACAACCCAAGTGCCCATCAATCCACGAATGGATTAGTAAACTGTGGTATATGTATACCATGGAGTACTACTCAGCTATAAGAAATAACAATGATACGACATCTCTTTGGTTCTCCTGGAGAGAGCTGGAACCCATTATACTAAGTGAAGTATCCAAAGAATGGAAAAACAAGCATCACATGTACTCACCAGAAAACTGGTTTCCCTGATCATCACCTAAATGTACATCAGGGAAGGATACCAATTGGATATCAGACTGGGATGGGGGGTGGGGGGAGGGGATGGGTGTATGCCTACATGATGAGTGCGTTGCACACCCTCTGGGGAATGGTCATGCTTGAAGGTGCAGACCCGGGGAGGTGGGGGGGGGGAGGGGATGGAGGTATGACTACATGATGAGTGCCAGGTGCACTGTCGGGAGAATGAGAACGGACGCGCTTGGGACTCTGACTCGGGGGGATGGGTGGGACATGGAAAATGTATATAACCTAAACTTATGTACCCCCATGATGAGCTGAAATAAAAAAATATATATATAAAAAAAAAATAAAATAAAATAAAATGTGATTGATTAGAAAAAAAAAAAAAAAGAATAAAAAGCAAATAAATAAGTTTAACTATAAAAATTATAAACCATAATACAGTTTATTTACACACAAAATTAATATTTCAGAATTTATTTCCCACTAATGTCTTTATAAATTGGCTTTTCATTTATAATAAAGTTATTTAGGGGAATATAATAGATAACACTAGAAATAAAAACTCTTAAAGAATTTAACTGAATTCGAGTTATTTCCCTCAGTTTCTAGGCTGTCCACTCTGAGCCTAACAATAAAACTCTAACCTACTATGATAGTTAATCCATGTTCAAAATCATGCTAGTGGTTAAAAAAAATTAAATCAGTTCAGAAAATGCATTTGTAAAGCATCTAAACTGATTAATAACTCCAGTGTCTATCATATACAATGTATCTTCACCTCAACATCTTTCTAATCCTGTAACTATCTTCTCTTCTTTCTCTTCTCAAATATATAGTTTTACTCCCATATTTATTTCTTTTCTTCCCTAATATCCCTATTATCCTCAACCTTTCCCCATACTTATTTTCTTACTTCTATTTTAAAGATAACTAGGTTTTTCTTTCCTTGAATGAATCTTCATAAGGGGGCTTACTCCAGATCCTGCCTTCTTTTTCTCTTGGCTAAACTTCGAATATGTTCATCAGGCACTCACTAAACAAACCTCTCATATCAGCACATACATGGAACATAGAAGGGATGTGAACAAATGTTTAAAATGAGTGAATGAGAAATGAATATAAAAATGAAATAAATCTGGTTTTTATTCTTACAACTTCCCCTAAATTCTTTAATTAACATCCCTGTAGTCTTTCTCTCCTTACCCTCTCTTAAAATCTTTACTGCATTTGACACTCTTGACTTTTCCTTCCTTGATTTCTTTTGTGTTTGCTTTAATATCTCCCTTCCTTTCACATTACATTTCTGTCAAATTGTCCTGTTCCTCACTTTCCTCCCACTTGCTTCTAATGACCTCCTAAATCTCTTCCTCCACATTTATTCCTCAAGAGTTCATCTAATTTCCAGCTTTCAGTTATTCTTAGAGATCAGACCTGCTGCTACTTCACACAGCATCTGTGTAAATGCAAAAATGACAAAACTGAGCAACAGACACAACCCTACAGATGCATAGATTGTGAATAGAAGATACTTTTGTGGCTTCTATCTGAAAGATCTGCTCCTTTGTTGGGCTTTGGGCTTACCCAGGTACACAAACTGTACACAGAAGTCTGGGAATGATCCTCAATTCTACATATCTAGCCAGGCCAGCAGGTCTGTGAATACTCTTAAGGTCACAGGGAATTTGACATGTCAAAAATCAAAAGTAGTTTTTCACACTCAAATCTCCTGTTCTTTCAAATCCCAAGGTCTTATTAGTTTATAAGGCCAGGCCCTTCTGAAACATACTTAACTTTCTAACATGTCCCTTCATTTTTTTTAAGAGACCACCACACTAAGGCAAGACCCTACAAACTGATGACTTCACTGTTTCAATGGTCTCTTTTTGGAACAATTTATCTTTTCAGTCTCTCTATGTGATGACTTCTCATTGTTCTCAGAATAAAACTCACTAAAGACACACAAGCCTTTGCACAATCTGGCTCTTACTTCCCTTCCATAACTTTCATATCAGAATTAGTCTCCCTGACATCTCATATACCTTGTGCTTTCCCTTAACAGTCTATCACAATGGTACTAATACTTAAACACTCTTTATTTGTAAAATTATCTGTTTTATATTTGCCTCCACCAGAATTACACGTAAGTAAAAATTACGTATGAACATAAACACTGTGTCATCTTATTCTAACTTTATGTCTAGATCTTAGCACAGTATCTAGCATATAGAAGGCAATATATGTTTGTGAAGAAATAAATGTTAATACTAGAATAGCATCGTTTTAAAAATAGAAAGGATCTGGTTAAATATAGCTAATATCAAAAAGGCTACAAATAATAGAGCGCACATTCTGCTACGTAAACAGATGATGAAGTAATCATTAATTAGTCCCACAATTTCATACACGTCTTGTTTCCTCCAAGAACATCATCAGTCATTAGTACTTGTATAGACCTTGTATTTCCATATCTCACAAGGAGAACACTCCTTAAGACTTAGCATTTAACATTAACTTTTTTTTTCTTTTTGAGATAGAGTCTTACTCTGTCACCCAGGCTAGAGTGCCGCGGCATTGGCCTAGCTCCCAGCAACCTCAAACTTCTGGGCTCAGGTGATCCTACTGCCTCAGCCTCCTGAGTAGCTGGGACTACAGGCATGCACCACCACACCCAGCTAATTTTTACTATTTACAGTAGAGGCGGGGTCTCACTCTTGCTCAGGCTGGTCTCAAACTCCTGAGCTCAAGTGATCCTCCCTCCTCAGCCTCCCAGAGTGCTAGGATTACAGACGTGAGCCACCACGCCTGGCCTTAACATTTTAACTAGTCCATCTCACTTTATTAATGGGAACTAGCACTGACACACACAGCTGGAGGGAAGAAAGAGCTGTTTTAAAATTAAACATGATTTTTATTCATCTGTTTGATATTTGAAAAGGTGATATGGCAGAAAAGCTAACAGAGAAATACACATGAGGCCATCCTTGAAAAGGCATCTGACCCTTGGGAATACCTAGGACTTCTCCAGGACTCAGTTCATTGGGAATAATATGGGACAGCGGTTCCTCAGATTTCACTTCCTGTCTCAGCAAGCACTAAAAGTCATCAAGTTTTCCAGAGGTAAGCCTGAAATGGAAGTTTGGAGAAAAATGGGAATCCCTTCTGTCTGGAGTCCTTTAAATAGGAGAGGACCACCCAAAAATATGACAGCAAAACATGCAAAAATTCAGGTGTATTGTTTCCAGTGTTTCTCTTTTGCACTTGTGTTCCCTAACTCTCTGATCCTTTTTGAATTCTGACTTTAGTGCCCAGTAGTCACCTTAGAAGACCTTGCACTACCGATCCATTTCAGACACTCTCCTCTGGCTGGATCCTCTGCAATCCTTCAATAGTGACCTAGTTTTTACCCACAAGTTTTAAATACTCCTGATATTAAGAGTTGTTTCTGTGTGTTCCCCAGTTTCTACAGGCTCCTGTAGGCCTAGAAAGTCCTCCTCAGCTAGAATATTCAGAGACCCCATGTTATCTTCTACATACGGCATTGGAGCTTTACTCTTGCAAACACAAGTGTAAACAACCATGTAAAACCCAATAACTATGGCATTGATTTAAGAGTTAAACCAAACCAGCAAAGAGAACAAGGCAGACATTTTTCTACTTTGTTACAATAACCTTTGAAAGAGACTTGTGGCAATTACCAAGTTACCACTTCCCAGCCAATTCTCTTCAAATCAAGAGGACCTAAATTCTTATATAATTTTAATTAAAAACCAAATATATTCTTTTAAAAAATGTTTTTTTTTCTGAACTTTCCAATATCTTTATAGGCCTCTTTTTTATTTTCATGAAGTAAGATGTGTTATATAATTTAGAGCCAAATAGTTTTAGAAGGCTTGTGGGATGAAAAGATTGTCTCTCTCCTACCCTACTTCTTGCCCTACATAAGCAACTATTTTCAACCCTCTTTCATGATTCTTAATTCTAAATGGCAAGCATATTCTTTGTTTTGAGTTTTAGGCATTTTTCCATTGATTTATAAATAATCAATAATTGTATAATTTTGAATAAATGCTTCAACTAATAGTAGTTAGAACAATAAGTTATCTATAAGAAAATTTTCATGATCATTTTCATTGTACAATTGAGTGATATTTATAATTTAATCATTTTCTTTCCTATTGTATATTTATTTCCAAATTAGAGGAGCAGTGGACCTATAGAAAGTAAAAATTAAAATATAATCATGATTTAGGAATCCAGGCTGCAAGATGACTTCAACGTTCTTGAAGAATGATGGTTAACCCTGAAGTGACAATTTCTTTTGGATTCTTGACAGATGAACACTTGCTTCAATAACAGGGCTCCATGGAACCTGAAAACCTAACAATGTGTCCATGTGCACTAACACCCAGTGTGTCAGCTGGATGAGAAATGTGACTCCTGGTGTCTTGCTGGAAAACAAAAGCAAAAATAACTAAAGAGATGGCCTATTGCCCCACAATACTTTTCATATGATCCCAATCATAATGCTTATGAAATGTAAGGTTACCTGTGTCAGCAGGAAGGCTGCAGAAGGTGATGAGTCATTTTATCTAAAGCAATTCCCCCTCGTTTAGAATGGAATAAAAGTTGTCCTAACACTGCTAGCAGCTGCCCTGTCTTGACATATGGAACATGAATGTCCCACAGGCAGAAGAGATGAGTAATGATGAAGATGACAAGCATTGACATCACCACAAATCTTGGAGAAAGGTCAAAAAAGTCAGCTGAGAAGCTGGGGCTTAAACAGCCATCACATGGCAGATTTCAAGTTCAGTCATTTTTAAACATTTTTTCCTTTTTGTTTTTTTATTATGAGAAAGATCTTTTACTGCTCAAGTTTTTAAAAAGTAGTCATAATTCCTGTCATTGTTGCTGTCTAGAACTATTTTTCAATTTGTTAATTAAAAATTAAAGTACACAATGCCATCGGTGATAACAGTAGCAGCATTAAACAAGGACTGTGGAAACACTTTTCCCAGAGTAAATAGAACTACATGAGCCATTTTAAGGCTCTATGCCTTTGCTTGTGTAGTTCTGTCTACTAGAGTCCTCCCTGCTCCCCTCCCTATATCACCTACCTCGTTAGCCAGGGAAACGCTTATCATTCAAGACCCCGACTCCAATAGTGTCCTACCCCATGGGTTTGATAGAAGCTAAATCTCCTCTGCCTAACTGGCAGAAGTTGTTCTACTCTTCCCTAGGGCACACAGTGAGGATGCTGCCCAATCTCTTGCCTGTGTTTCCATTTCCCAGCTGACCTAGCTCACCTTTGTTCTAAGATCATCACCCTGGTCTCAACATGCTCTTCCCACATCCCAGTGAATTTCTTTGAGAACCTCTAAACTTGGTGCTGGAGAGGACCTAAGCCAGAGACCTGTTCCTGGAGGATAAGTAGGATTTTCCTATTGCCTAGCTCAGGATTCCACATTCTGAGCTCAGACACCCACCAAAGACTATGCCATCTACCTCACTGCAGGGACTTCTTAGAGATGTCAGTTCAAAGACTGTCCTAACACCAACTAGGACTCCTCCCTTACCATAAAACATTTTAAAGGGAATACTAAAAGAAAGGCTGCCCTTTTGAGTAATTCAGGGTTTTCAAAAAGAGAAAAGGTGTATCCCCTTCAAAAAGGTGTGTCCCATTACGACACACCTACTATGCCTCAGTGGTAGGAATGAATGTTCTGTCTTGCTTCTAAAGCAAAGGCAGGGGACTCCAGGAGTATCACTAATAACATAATTTGAAGTATAATGTACAATTTTTATTTTCTTACTTTATGTTACTCTAGGAACAAAAAAAAATCCTGAGACAAGAACTCAAATACAAAAATAATTCATTTGGAAGGTCCATGAAGTATTGGTAAGGGGGAGGAGAAGTTGGAAAGGGAAGGGTGGGCACCTGCCGGTTAATCTCCCTAGAAAAATTTAGAGTCAGTGTGAAGTATATGGCTGAGAGTGTGGTGAGCAAGAGAGCTGGAATTACCAAGTCCAGTCAGTCAGGTAACGAACCTGCCTGAGGAGGGGGTGGTGGTGTTAATATGCTCACACTCTGAGCCTTCATCAGGTGACACAGTGTTGAAAAACTGGACTGTGGCAGCAAGAGAGAAAGCTCTCAGATGGAGACATGGAGGTGCTGAATGAAAGTGAGAAGATGGGACAAGTTGCACTGAAGTGGCAAGGACAAGGATAGAGGTGGAGAACTAACAGCATCTGCTATATTTATAATATCATTTTTGCCACCAAATCGCTATGTGTCACTCTGTATATTATGTATTATCTACTGTATATGGAATATCAGTTTAAGTACAAGATCAACATATAGAAACAGAGTGTGATTCTAAATAATCTCCTTTGGTCTCAGTTACAATACATACATTATTACTTTTTTTAATTACCATGCCAGATATTTTCAAGAAGGAGACATGTTGTGGAGCATGAAGGATGTCTGGTTGACTGGAGTCCCACTAAGGGTCAGTAACTGAACAGGAGTTCAAACCTCCTATATTTTAGCAGTACCTCAACTGCACCAATTAAAAAATTGTAACTTCCCAATATCCATTGACTTATTTCATTTGACCTCTTCTTACATATCAAATGACATTTCAATAAGAGAAGAAACTGAATCACGTATTCATGAATTTTTCAAGGATTCATAGCTAGTAACAGTTTGACTTAACATCCAAAACCCCCAACTCTCCACTCAGTTTTCTTTCCATTTGTGAAGTTACTGAGCCCTTCCTTGACTTTCAATTCTTAAAATTATCCAGAGCCCATGCATATCAGGATGACACCAACATCAATATATTTCTATTGCCTTGAATATGATATTTATTATCTTGTCAAACTGATGTTAATTTGATGATGCATCTACTGAAACAATACATCCATATAATCTCAGACATGTTAGGATAAAGTAGAGAATCCATTTTCTTAGATGAGTGGTATCCTAAGTTTCTTCAAAATACTCAGTACCAAAAAGATACATTGCATTTTCACAGTGAGTTTTAGAGTCCTCTTTTGCAGTATAAAAGGTAATAAATTCTTTTTATTTCCTGTGTTCCCAGACATCCCAATAGTGGAAAAAATATATTGCCACGAAAGAAATGGAAAAACACTGTCTGTACTGAGAGCCACACAAGAGTGAGTGCATTAGGTAGACTTTCTTCTGACCAAGTATATTGCTGCAATCCTGAAAAGGGGAATTTGAGGATGTGAAAAATGGAGGAAAAATCCAGAGCCTGCTATATAAAAATTTCCCCAATGAGGAGTAGTTTTCTTTTTCCCTTCTTACAGAGAGCTGGCAGAGATATTTTGAATGAATGGTTTAATTGATATTTTTCTTCCTCTAGTGTCTTGGTCTTTTATTTTTGACTTTTTGGAGTTTTTTAACCTTAGAAGTACCAAGGTTCACATTGGCTTTCTGTTTATAAATATTTGATTTCTTTTTGGTATTCCATTTAGACTAATACAATGATGATTAGTAGCTTTTCAATAAGTGTATTACTTAGCTTGGGCTGCCATAACAGAATACAATAGACTAGGTGGCTTAAACAACAGGAATTTATTTCTCATAGTTCTGGAGGCTGGGAAGTCCAAGATCAAGGTGCTGACCTATTCAGTTCCTCTGTGAGGGCTCTCTTCCTATTTTGTAGATAGCCACCTTCTTTCTGTGTCCTTACATGGCAGAGAGACAGGGAGAGAGAGAGAGAGAGAGAGAGAGAGAGAGAGAGAGAGAGACAGAGAGAGAACATTCTGGTCTCTCTTCCTCTTCTTTATTTCAAAATATTACGGGGATAAAAATGTTTTGTTACATGGATACATTGTATAATGATGAAGTCAGAGCTTTTAGTGCACCCTTCACCAGAATAGTGTTCATTGTACCTGACAGGCAGTCTTTATCCCTCAGCCCTCTTCCGCCCTCCCCCCTTCTTGGATTCAATGTCCTTTGCATCTCTTTGTGCCCGTTTGTACACATAATTTAGCTCCCATTTATTAGTGAGAACATGTGGTGCTTTTTTTTTTTCATTCCTAAGATATTTCACTTAGGCTAAGGGTCCTAAGTGAAGGTTCCATTCAAGTTGCTGCAAAAGACATTATTTTGTTCCTTTTTATGGCTGAGTAGTGCTCCACGGTATATATATTACCACATATTTTTTATCCACTCATCAGCTGATGGGCACTTAGTTTGATTCCATATCATTGCAATTGTGAATTTTTCTGTGGTAAACATTTGAGTGCAGGTGTCTTTTTGATAAAATGACTCCTTTTCCTTTGGGTAAATACCCTGGAGTGGGATTGCTGGATTGAATAGTAAGCCTACTTTTATTTCTCTGAGAAATCTCTATACTGCTTTCCATAGAGGTTGTACTAATTTGCAGTCCCACCAACAGTGTTTAAGTGTTCCTTTTTCTCTGCATTCACAGCAGCATCTATTATTTTTTGATTTTTTAATAATGGTCATTATGACAGGGGTAAGGTGGTATCTTGTTGTGGTTTTAAATTGCATTTCCCTGATGATTAGTGATGTTGAGCCTATTTTTATGTTTGGCCATTTGTCTATCTTCTTTTGAAAAGTTTTTGTTCATGTCTTTTGTCTACTTTTTAATGGGGTTGTTTGTATTTTTCTTGACCCTGAAGGCAAATACAACAACAACAAAAATAAATAAATGGGACTTAATTAAATTAAAAGGCTTCTGCACAGCAAAGAAAGTAATTAACGGAGTAAGTAGACAACCTACAGAATGGGAGAAAATATTCAAAAACTATATATCTGACCAAGGGCTAATACCCAGAATCTACAAAAGACTCTCTTTATCTTCTTATAAAGACGCTAATCCCATAATGGAGGCCCTACCTTTATGACTTCATCTAAACCTAATTACCTCTCAAAGTCTCCATTTTCAAATACTATCATATTGGGGGATAGGGCTTCAGCACATGAATTTTGGGTTTCAACATGTGCCACAAGCATTCAGTTCATAACAGTAAGACTAGGACTCAAAAGAATGATTCATGGATAATTACATATTTCAAGAGTTTCAGATATTATACATCTCAGAGAAAGAAAAGTACCACAGAGAGCAATGAGGCACACATATTAATGTGTATACATTCTGCTTAATATCTATAAAGGAAATAAAAGACTTACTGGGAAGATCATCATTATGTCTACCAGAGATTTTCTTACAATATTAGAACATAATTTGCACATCTACATAAGAGTAGGAAACAATGTGTTTTTATCCTTAAAAATTGGAGCTGTTTTTGTGGTTTAATTCAGAATAATCTCCTAATCAAGCCTCAATGGCAGCTCACCATTGTGTCTATAGAGCGTGAGTTTTCTGGGAACAATGTGGTAAATCATTCAACCAAAAAATATTGTCATGGGCACAAAAGATATAAAAGTGAATATTTCATAGTCTTTGGCTTCTTGGAGGTTGAGCTCAAATGAGGAAAGCCTTTAACTAAACAAGCAAGTATAATGAAAACTAAGTAAAAATTAGTGTGTAGTTGAAATACATAAGAGGGAAACAACCCAGTCTTTGGGATTCAGGGAAGGCTAGCAGTTGTCCTTGCGAAATGGAAAAGACAAAAATATGTTCTAGACAAGGGCACTGAGGCAAAGAAATGCACAGCATATTTGAGGAACTGAAAATAATTCTGCTAGGCTGTATAGTAGGCAAGGACCATAGATGGTAACAAATGGGCTGGGAAGGCAAGGTCCTTATAAGTCATGTTAAAGAGTTGGAAATTTGTCTGAATATAATAGTAATTTATTAAGAAAGCTTAAGGAAGGAAATATCGTAATCTTGAGCACATTTGAATGATTACTCTGGCTGTACAATGGAAACTATTTTTGGGAAATATAAGGCTTGTAGGCAGAGAAATTCATAAGGATGTTCTAGCAATAATTCAGACAAAAGACAATGGTGGCCTGAACAAGAGTAGGGGTAGTGGGTATGGTGAGAAATAGATATATCTGAGAGATATTGAAAAAGTAGACTTGGTAGGCCCTGGTGATTGATTGGCTGTCAGTAAGAAGGAGAAAAAATATTCAGGACTTCTGGTCTGGGCAACTGGACAGGTGATATACCACTTACCAAAGATCGAAAACTGAGAGGTGCAGTTATTATGTGTATATCCACTCCCTGTGAATAAAATTAGTATTTACATAATAGCACTATTTATAATTGTTTTAAATTATTTCAAGGTCCTTTACTTTGCCACCAACCACATATAAAATACATTTTGCAGGTAAATAATTAAAAGCTTAAAGAAATTACATAACTTGCCTAAGATTACACAGATATAAATGATGAAGCTAGGACCAAAGCCAGATCTTATATCTTTAACACCTTTGCTTATTGCACTCTGCCTCCCTCCCTTAGAAGCTGCATTAACTCTTATCAGGGATAATATCTTTAGTAGTGATACCACTGATTTCCTGAATGATGTTCTGAAGACCTAAAAGGGATGGTGTTGCCTTCTGAGCTATTCAGTCCATTCACCTAGCAAGGCAATTTCAATCCCCCAGAGCTTGTTATCTTCACTGGCATCTTCATTTTTAAAAATAGCAACCTTGAAAGAGATTTTCTACCTTTCCCTTCAAAGTATTCCACAACTAAGTTAGAAATACAAATTTGTTTCAAAAGAAAGCAAACATTTAGAAGTAGTAGGCCCTTTTCAGATAATTAAATTATCTTATCCTTGTGATATTTGCATGACAAAATATCATTTTGTCTATTTCCTGACTATAGGTAAATCATTTACCATGGCAGTTTCAAAGCATTGTCTATGTTCTGCAGATATTTTCTCTATATTACTGTTTCAGAGGTTTTCTGAGATCAGTATCTAAAAGTGCTTTGCTGATATAAATCAAGTGAAATCCAATTTTCCAAAATTTACAAAATAATAATAAGCAATGGATACAATCTTCTCAACCATAGTTTTCTGCCATACATTTTTATTAAAATTTCATATCTGCTATAAATTATCTATGTGAAAATCTAGTGTAAGAGAATTCTGGGAGGACAGTGGCAGTAACAAGCCTTCAATCCCAGCATAAAAACAGGCAGAACAACTTCATAGAATCATCCATGGCAACATTAGGTGACAGACTATCCTCATGAATGTGCAAATACAAGCAAGTGAAAAAAAAAACTACAGTCACAAGACTTGATGGTATTAGCATTGGAGCAGGAAAAAGTACAGGAAAGAAACAGGGCATCTTACAGGCCTGAGAACAGGAAAACTTCAACCGATCCAATAACTGATCACTGGAAAGCACAGCCCACTGACTGAAAACAGCAGTTAAAGTCAGGAGAAGTTTTGCTCAACTGAGTGGGTGAATAAAATTAGTCCATGAGCGGAGTTAAAAGGGTTAGTTAAAATCTAGCCCCTAGACCATGTGCACTCTTGAAGCTGACTTGAAACATGGCTCTCTTTTCAAGGCCCACATTCAGTAGAAACTGCTGGGAGTAGATAAAAATCAAGCAGGGTATGTGAAACAAAGATGAAGGAAATACAAGATCCACATAAAAGTGGGGAAGGGAAAGAGAGCCAGGAAATCTCAGAAAACAGGTTGCCATATTTTGGAACACTACACAAAATCAAGAGAAGAGAGATCACTGTGAAAGTACAAAACCTGTGTGAGCAAAGCCTCCTTCCAAACTTGCAGAAAAACTAATTTCACATAAAAACGGGCAAAGATTAAGTATTGAGATAAAACCCTATATGAAGCTATTATAATAACAAAAAAAGGAGAATAAGGGCAACATAATATCCACATTTTTTTTTAAATGCTAGGAAGACATGCTCACAGAAAAGACCAAAACACTAACCTTCTGTTGTACACAGAGCTAAAAGACATAAAGAAAATTGTCTAAAAACAGTAAAAGAATAATATAAATTGATATCAGAAAATCCCAGAGAGGAAATGACAGAGCTCAGGACAAAACATGTAAAAGAAAATGAAGATTAAACCTGAGAGAACACAAAAGTCAGTAAATACCAGAGATTATAAGAAAATCACTTTATGAAAAAGACATGGTAAAAAAGAAGAAAAAAATTTAAAATCAAATAGAGATGATAAAGATATAAAAGAATTTGAGAGATAGCGATAAATATTTAAAATAGATTTTAAAAGTCAACATATGAATAAAAGCAGTCCCATGAAGAAAAAAAAAAAAACACAGAGGGAGCAGAACCAATACTAAAACCATAATTCTAAAAAACTTCCCTTAAAAAATTTGAATCTGGCCGGGCGCGGTGGCTCACGCCTGTAATCCTAGCTCTGGGAGGCCGAGGCGGGTGGATCGCTCAAGGTCAGGAGTTCGAGACCAGCCTGAGCAAGAGTGAGACCCCGTCTCTACTAAAAATAGAAAGAAATTATCTGGCCAACTAAAAATATATATACAAAAAAAAAAAAAAAATTAGCCGGGCATGGTGGCTCATGCCTGTAGTCCCAGCTACTCGGGAGGCTGAGGCAGTAGGATCGCTTAAGCCCAGGAGTCTGAGGTTGCTGTGAGCTAGGCTGATGCCACGGCACTCACTCTAGCCCGGGCAACAAAGTGAGACTCTGTCTCAAAAAAAAAAAAAAAAAAAAAAAAAAAAAAATTTGAATCTATATATTGACAGAGCAGTTCATATACCTCAGATTATCAACTTGGAAAAGCCAATACCAAGTCATATTCTAATAAAATTAGTGGATTTTAATGAAAAAGAAAAAAATCCTTTGACAATCTAGGGGAAAAAAATAGCAAATGCCTTATAGGTATCAAATTGTTTGCTAACTTTCCAACAGTCATACTTTCTTCCATAATAAAATGGAGCATATTCCAGGAAAGAAAATGTGAGCCAAGGATTTTAGATACAAACAAATGGTTATCAACATGCAAGACTGCAGGAAATATTGTTCCCAGAACTCTTTCTAAGAAATGTACTAGAGAATGAGCATCAAACAACCGAAGTGGCTGAAGAGAATTAAAAATGTAGAAAATATAGTTAATTTTAGAACTAAGGTTAAATGAGGGCTAAACAAGAGAAAGCACAGTACGCAATGGTAGTAAGTTCAGGCAATGTAGATACAGTGTAATTGTAAAAAATGGTGGAGAGTGGGAAGAGCATATGCAAATAAGGTTCTAACTGTTCTCATTAACGTTGTGGAGAGAATAGACAATATTATTGTTATTTTAACACAGATGTATGTACTATGTGAGATAAAGTAAATGAGTTATTCAAATTTTACTATCTCCTGTGCCTCTGAGAACTAGAACATACAAATAATATAGATGAGGTTATGTGGAAATCCTATAGTCCTGAATTTGAATTGCAACTATCGGTATGAAATCATGATGTATTTTGTCTTTAAAAATTGTATGTTTTCTGCTAAGGAGTTCTGGTCAGAAGCAGTTGAACATCCTTGCACCCAGATTGTGGATTTCAGTTGTCATCCCCTATTAAAAGAAACCAGTGACTGGTGCTGTGGCTCACACCTGTAATCCTTCCACTTTAGGAGACTGAGGAGGGAGGCTTGCTTGAACCAGGAGATCAAGACCAGCCTGAGCAAGAGCAAGACCCTGACTCTACAAAAATATAGAAAAATTAGCCAGGTGTGGTGATGCATGCCTGTAGTCCCAGCTACTTGGGAGACTGAGGCAGGAAGATAGCTCAAGCCTAGGAGTTTGAGGTTGCAGTGAGCTATGATGAGGCCACTGCACTCTACTCCAGGAAGCAGAGCAAGACCTGTATCAAAAGAAAAAAAGAAAAGAAACAAGAGATTCTTGGAGAAGTGGCTGATTCCAGGCCTGGAACAGGAAATATACCAGAGAATCCTGGAAATCTCGTCAAACCACATAGTGAGCAACCTCTCAAAAACTTTTAGGGTTATGTTGAAAGGACGCAAGGGCCAACTTGAAGATCATTAGGGATTAACTTAAGCTTCTAACATCACAAATGAGAGATAAGAAGACACTGTGTGCCCTCTGATGAAGGAACTCCCTAGACTCCCAAGACTCCCTAGAGTCTTGCCAAAGGGATCCCATCTGAATTTAATTGGGCTTCTGGTTCCAGCTACCAATTAGCGAAGGACAGAGGTGCATGATTAAGTTTATCATGAAAATGCAATTGGCCAAATCCAAACAGTGGGAAACTCTGCAAATCAAATGTCCTGGGTCTGTTAGTAGATATAATGTAAGAGAGTCAAGAAGATGAAAGGGGAAGTCGTAGATTAAAAGAGACTTAAAAAACAATTCAAATAAAAATTTTTAATGACAAGACTAAGCTATATTTTGAGCTAGGGATTCACACTTGAGTGATAAAACTGTAAGGAAAGCAGTGATTACTTTAGGAGTTGAGACAGTGGTCACCTTGGGGAGACTACATACATGAAAGCTGGCAAAGTTCAGTTTCTTGACTGGCTGGTGATTGCATGGGTGTTCATCTTTAATGTCTCAATAAACCATTTGTGAAATTTTTCTGTATCTGTATTTTACCTTAAAATAAAATTTTTTTAAAAAAATTCAGTATAACATGCAACTGATCTAAGAGGAAACAGTATATTTTAGTATGTTAAATGACTTTTACAATGAGACCATGATTCATATGATCCACAGAGACCTCTATGATGCTGGTTTTGAAATAATCCGTTTTCTCACATTTGAGAACCACTCCAATAAGCAAGGAAATCCCCCACTGGTGCTTTCCTGCTTCATGTTGATATTTTCAAAGCCTGGCATGTAGTAAATATTCAGTAATATTCATTGATAGAATAATAGTTGCTTTTCAGATTCCACATTTGGTCTTGAATTTTAAATCATCATCTTGAAATAGACACTTGTTCATTTTGCCAGTCATCATAAGGGAAAACTACTATGGTATGGGGAAGCCAGCCCATTCTCTGTAATCGCACCATTAATCTGGAGACAATTCTATTTTTTAATAGGAAATTCTAATCATTTGAATAATAAGTATTAGCCTTATTTTCGTATATGAAAACTTTTCTGGAAAAACATTTATTTACGTTAATACTTTAATCCCTTTAAAAATATAAATAAAAAAGAAAAAGAATGGTAGGTAGCTTTGTAGATTTTCATAAATATCAAGTCTGTGACACTGGACATTGAAAAAATTAAATTTTAATTGGAGAATAGGGAACAAAACAGGAGTAATCTTTCATTTATAACCAGAAAATGGACATGAAAATTTTGTAAAGTAAAAATTAAAAATCAATATTAAATATTTGGGAAAAAGAATGTGAACTTATGGTCATTTAATTTGATGCTCAAACCTTAGGATCTATTTCACATATAGATTCATTTTTAATTATGACCTGAGATCCTCCCAGTAACTTTCACCAGGGTTATTTAACTGCCTTCTGCACTTTTTTCTCTCCTTTGTTCTTCTTTAGAACTCTGCTTTCATTTTTAAAAGTGAAAAATATATCTCTGTTTTCTAAATATGACTTTATATTTTATAAAACAGAGCTAGTTTGAGCTGTTACATTTACTTTCCAAAATCATTACCTTTTTTGTGGACAGAGAACTCCAGAATAGCCCAAGTGTCCAAAACATAATTAATCTTGATTTTTTTCCCTGAGAATTCAAAGCCATTTTTATCCTATGCCTTAGACGGACCTAGATAATATCTCCCTGATCAGTTCTATTTTGCTGTTTTTGGCTTTGTTTGTTACTAAGATTTTGAAATTTATACCATTCCTCCTAGAAATAGCTTGGTAAATTCCAAAAATACAAAGATATTTTTATACAATCTTTGCTAGTACTGAGTACTAATTTTATCAGCAAAATAATTTTTTTCAAACTCTTGTATTTGTGATGACAGACTATCATCCCATGCAGAACTCAGTAAATAGTGCTCAATTCAGAAAAGGAATCAAATTTATTAACTTTATAATTCGTAGCATTAAATTAAAGCTATTAATTTTATCCCATCATGAAAATTTTAGACAAATTGGGAACATAAAAATACACAAATGGTGTATATATAGATAATATATTAATTTCATTGTATTATTTGACATCATAGAGCACAAGGCGATGGGGGGTACTCAATTCTGTTCAACAATAAAACATATCCAGTGGAAATATAACTCACAAGTTCTGGTTCTCCAAGACAAATGTACACAACGATCAGAGAGGCAGAGCCCTACAGAAACATTCAGTTAAGGAGAACATTTAGAACAAATGACACACCTAACAATGACAAAAGGAGAATGTTTTAGGTGCCTAGACCCAGCTCTGCTATGTTGAACGTTGCATAAATGTGTCTGATCCAGGCAATAAAGAGGCCCAAAATCCATTCTGTGCTGTGCTCACCAAGCCTGCACCCTGGCATGAGACTGCCTGTCCCAGTGTGTCATCTGATAGCCAAGCCATACTCCCCAAGTGGCTGTACCCATCAGAGGGATACCATTTCCTAGTTGCCACAAGGGTCCTGCATAGACCAGCATTGGGCCTACCTCACCTCCACCCTAGAACCACTGAGTGAAAATAGATAGGAGTAGGCCCAATCATTTTGTTAAGTCCTCTAGTGATTCCTAACAACTCCCCATGACTAAGGGCAATTTTAGAAGCAGGACTATTTCTTGTACAACATTTTTTCAATACATATAAATCAAGAGTTTAGGACTTGATTCTTCTAAGCAAAGTGCTGCCTGGAAGCACTCTCCCCTATTACTCTAAAGCCCCTACCACTCTGGTTGTCTTTATTTCCTTTATCTCATGAAATGTATAGTATATTCCATGAAGACAAAATTGAGTCTGTCCTGCATTGTATCCACAGTGCCTAGCACTGTACCTGGCATGGATTCAGTAAGCATTTCTGAATGAATATATGCATGAATGGATAAATGGTAGACGCATGGATGAATGAGGGAATATGTTCAGCTGAACCAAGGGTTTTATGTTAAACTATTTTATCCTCATAATACATAGGTTATATCCAGGCAGCACAAAATCAGCCCAATGATACTTTAAAAATCTAGTCACTCTGCCATGTGATGGATATACATATTATTAAACAGAAAATTTGATTTTCCTTCCATGGATTTCATAATAAACTTGTCATTTTTGGCATTGTATAGAAATAAGTTAAATCACAACTTATAGAAATTATAATACTACAACCAATGGCAGAAAGAAAAAGGATACAAATAACTTTCAGATACTCATGTCAGGAGGATTTGTGGAACATTTTATTCAGATAATCTCAAATTTGCTTAAAACTGAGATTGCTGGTTCAAGGAAGATAGATGCAAAAGGAAAAAAAGAGAAGAAAATGACATGTCAGCTGTTTTAATAAATTATGACAAAATTAAATAAGATTTATGTGTAATGTTATTTAATAGCATGAAGGGATTTTCTCAGGGAGCCATCAACAATGACCATACTTAGGCTTGTGTAAAACAGGCTCCATATGATGGTAAAATAACACTCTTGGCCAAGATAACAGCATGAGAAAATCAAGTGTTTACAGTCAGACCTTTCTTAAATTTACAACTCCATCAGGTGCTACCTGTATTCCACTGATCTTATTAATTTCCCTCTTCAAGATTAGTTTATTCATCTATATTTCATAGGATTGTTTGTGAAAGACACATGAAAAGTGCGTAATATTTCAAAGAACAGAGCAAACACAAGCATATGTTAATTCTCAGTCACTGTCTTACTAATTGATATGATTGCTATTTCATAGCAGCAAAGGGGTGTGGGTCTTTCAAATGTGAAAGAAGCCAACTTCACCCTTCAGGAGGAATCAGAGCCGAGAGATGATGAGAGCCTGTATGGAGTGTTAGTTATGGAAACCTAGGAAGGAGAGAGTCAAGAAAAGAGGAGCTGATTTCAATGTTAAAATTTTTTATTTTAAGCTTATAAACTTTGCTAATATATTCACTTCCTCCTCTCCTCCTTAAGCCATAATTTGTGTCAATTTGTTTTAGAACTTTTTTTCTCATTCTCTCTGGTTCTCCTCCTCTCTCTACAGTTTAATTACTGCAGTATCCTTAACTCTACCAATTTCATCCACCTCATGGAAATAGTATCTATTCACCCACCACTGACCATAGTACCCCTCATGTTCTTACTTCCCTCTTTTTCCAGCTAAGTATTGACAGTCCATCTCTAACATCACTCTCCTATTTAAACCATTAATTCTCTTTCTCCCCTCTCTTTACATCTTCCTCTTTAGTAAAGCTCTAACTCTAGTTAACTCAACTCTTTCCTCATTCTGCACTTGTATACGAGCTTCTGAACAGAGCAGGAGAGACTCACAACTGTGGTCTCCGTTTAAATTTGAAAATACAAGTGGCCAATGAGCACTGCCCTGCAATCTTGCTTCATTCTCCTAGAAAGAAATTAGGTTTCTTCTTCTCTTAGAAACCCAATTCACACCTTTTCTTATTTTCAGATTTCCATTATCTCCTCCCCTCTTCTCATTCTTTCCTGATGACCTTGTCTCCTATTTCTCTGAGAAAACTAGAAGCAGTCAGGTGAAAAGTCTCCAACTTCCAGCACCAAATCTGCTAAACTCCCTGCTTCTGTACCCATATAATCTGCCTTCCCTCCTGTTACAACATGCGTTCTTAACCTTTCTGTGTGCCATGAGACCCTTTAGCAGTCTGGTGAAATCTATGGACTCTTTTCAGAATAATGTTCTTTTTTTTTTTTTGTAATTGGGATTCATGGTAGCTGAACAGAATAATGTTCTTAATGTATAAAATAAAATGCCTAAGAATACAAAGGAAACCAATTATATTTAAATTCAGTTATCTAAATATTTAAAAACTTATAGTAATATATGTGCTTTTTTTATTAATACATTATATAAGATGATCTGCCAGGTGGTCTAACAACTGCCTAGTTTAATGTGAGGAAAGTAAATGATATTTTAAGATATTTCCAATGGATGATATGTAATTTAAAAATATATGTATTGGTAGCTAATTCTGATTTGTTGACTACATTTATTATAGAAAGAAACATTAAATTTCAATTACAGATTAGTAAAAATAAAGATGTACTTTTTGCCCATTCAAGTTCACAAATTTTATGAATTCTATCTGTGGGCTTCTTAGTAGTCCGTGGATCCCAGGTTAAAAATCCCAGATAAGGACAACCCCTCCATTTCTACATTAAATCCCAATTCTTCAAACACAACTGCTTAAAGCATATATTCCTGAAATAATTCCCATCTCCTCACCTCTTTACTTAATCATTACCATTAATATACAATCATTTTCTAATTTCTCTTACCTTAAATAAATAAACAACAACAACAAAAAATCCTGTGATCTTGTGCCCCTCACTTCTCTATTCTTTTTTATGGGAAAACTCAAAACAGCTTGTTAGAATCACTGCACTGGCTTCGTTTTCTTATCTCTCTTTCTCCTACTGAAGCTAAAATAAACTTTTCTAAAATATTAATAATGAATTAAAAATATTTTAATCAATCATGCTGAAGAAAAGACTATATTTATTTTTTACTGCCTCAATCAGAAATGTTATTACCAAATTGTTGTTATACGAATAGTAAAGTGTTTATGACAAAAATGGACAGGGGAAAAGCATTGTACAGAAGTCAGGCAGTTAATTAATTAGTGTATCATGATTTTTTATTTTTAAATTTTTGCTGTATTTAGAAATTTTTTGAAATTTGTTGTGATTTATTTTATCATGTTACATAAGTAATAAAATTTATACTTAACTTTGTATTCTTATTTAAGTGGTTTTCACAAAATTATAAAAGCTTCAGATCCCAAGAAACCTAGATTCATCCTTAAGCAAAAGCAATATTTGAAGAGGTTATGGCTGAGAATTTCCTAAAACTAATGTTAAACATCAATTCATACATTCAAAAACCCCAGCAAAGCCTGAGCAGTATTAAAAACAAATAAAAAAACAAAAACACATAGCTATATTGTAGTGAAACTGTGAAAAACAAAAGCAAAAAAAGATACCTTAAAAAAATCTCTTTTGAAAGGAGATGTTACTCTAAAACCAGAGTTTCTCAACCTAACATTATTTACATTTTTTACTGGATAATTCCTTGCTGTAGAGGTACTGCAGGATGTTTAGCAGGATTCCTAGCTTCTGTGGACTCAATGTCAATAACACACCCCTCCTCCAAGTGGAAGCAACAAAAAATTTCTCCCTACATCATCAAATGTTCCCTGGGGGCAAAGTCACACTTGGTTGAAAACCACTGCTCTGAAAAGAGCAACAGTAGACTGACAAGTGACTTCCCCCACACACACACCAAGAAAAAACAATAAAATGTGGAAGACAATGGACTATTTAACAGGAATCTAATCAAGGCTTTAACTTCCAGGTAAACACAAAATATACGTGTTAGAGGAACAAATTAAACAATATCACAGACACATGGAAAATGGAACAATCTATAAGTGGTCTAATCTCTTAAAAAACCTCAACAGCATAAGAGAAAAGACGGATGGAGAGAAGTTGCTCTAGATTTTAAAGACTAAAGAATAAAAAGACATAATAACCAAATACATTTTGAATATTTATTGAATTATGACTTGGAAAATAAGCTATAAAATAAGTTTGAGGAACACTAGCATAAATTTGAATATGGACTAGATATAGATAACATTAAAAATGTATTATATTTCTAAGATGTGATTAATGTTGTGCTTGAGTAAGAAAGTGTTCTTATTCCTGGGACATGAATAAAGTATTTAGGGATGAAGTAGCGTGATGTCTGCAATCATTATTTTGAAATGGACTGGAATAACATATTAATAATACATATTTAATCACATATATGTGTATTTTTATATGAAAATGTTAAAAATCTGTATGATTGAAATTTTTCATTAAAAATTCTGAAAAGATCTTCAGATGATAATAAATGCAAGTGTGTGCATACACACACACAACACTAAATGTTTACAAGAGGCATGTAAAACATAAAGGTACATAAAAACTGAAATTAACAAGATGAAAATTATATGTCAGCAAACACTAATCAAGAAAAAGCACATGCAGTTAGATATTAGACCGTACAGACTTGGAGGCAAAAAGCATTACTAGAGATAGAGATAATTTACATTAATAAAATTTTCAATTCATCAAGAAGATGTAACATTTTAAAATTTGCATGACTATTGACAGAACTAAAAAAATATATACAAATTCACAATTAACATAAAAATTTAACACATCTGCCTCAATACTTGACAATATTAATATAAGGAGACATAGAAAAGGTATAAAAGGTTTGAAAACATGAATAACACATTTGACCAAATAAACACATATAGAACACTAAAAATAACAATTGCAGAAAACACATTATTTTCAGGCACACCTCTTAACAAAATTGAATATGCACTGGACCATAAAGCAAATTTCAAAGGATTAAAATCTGGCTTCAGTGGAGTTAAGCTAGAAATCAATAACAAAAAGATAACTAGAAAATATCTCTATATTTGGAAATTAAGAGCTACAAAAAAAAACCCATGTATCCAGTAATGAATTGCAGCAACAATTAGAAAATATTCTTATCTGAATTATAATAAAATTATAACAAAATATTAAATATTAAAATTTATGTAATACAGATAAAAAAAGTGTTAAAGGAAATTTATAGCTTTAAATCTTAAATGCAGAAATTAGAAAATAAGGGTTGAAAATTAATGAACGAAACATCCATCTCAAGATTAAGAAAAGCAAAATAAACTCAAAGAAAAAGCAAGAAAGATTAAGAGCAAAAATTAATGAAATAAACAAATACACATTAAAAGGAATTGACAAAGTCACAGCTTGATTCTTTGAAAAGACTAATAAATTGGTAAAACTCTTGAATAAATGAAAAAAAAACCAAAGAGATAACATATATAACCAAAGGAAAATCACTATAGATTCTTCAGATATCAAAAATATATAAGAGCATGTTATGAGAAACTTTCTGCTGATAAAATATTGAAAACTTAAGTAATATGGACAAAATTCTAGTAAAGAACATTTACTAATATGAACAAAGAAGAATTTTAAAAATATGAATAGTCTCATGATTGTTAAAAAAATTAAATCCATAATTAAAAAACTCTCTTAAAGGAAGCTCTAGGCCAATATGGCTTTGGTGGTGACTTTTTTCCAAACACTTAAGGAATCATTATCCCCAATCTTACAAAAATCCTTAGAATATAGAAAAAAGATGAACACCTTCCTATAATTCTTGGAATATAGAAAAAAGGAAACCACAGGGAAAGAAAATCAAGCACAACCTTACCCATAAACATTGACGAAATAATCCTAACCAAGATGTGAATACATTAAATTCAACAAATATAAAATGAATAAAATATAATGATTAAATGGATTTATCTCAGGAAACCAAGGCTGCTTTAACATTTGAAAATCAATTTGTATAATCTACCACACATTAACAAAATGAAGAAGAAAAAGCATGTGATCCCAGCAGATGCAGAAAAATGTTTCATAAAATTTGATATTCATTTATAACAATTAAAAAGTACTCAGTAAAGTAGGAACTTCCTGAATAAGATTTTTTTAAATACCAAAACAACCTATAAAATACTAAAAAATTTTAGCTAGATTAATGACTATGAGATCAATATTCAAAAAACCTATTTTTTTTTCCCTGAATACCAGCAGCAACAAGTTATAAATCAGTACCACCCACAACAGCATCAGCAAATATCACATACACTTCTTTGTTCCTATTTTCTGAGTTAGGGGAAGCCTAAGGAGCCCCAGGAGAAATGAGTAGATAGAGATGGAGGTGGAGAAGGAGGGAGGTTGGAGGTATTTAATGAGAAAGGGTCACAGACTAAAAATCCAAACATGAATATAGCAGGTCCTGCAAAAATGGCAGCAGTTGTGGCAGTGTCTCTACTGACATTTTAGGTTAGATTTCGAATACTTGAAATAAAAATAAATGCAAAATCAATGTGCAAGCTCAGAATTATAGAAAGCTGTGTGTTTTACCAAATCTCCCATATCAAAAGATGATACTGAGAAACACTTTTTTAAATAAAGTTAGGTCTACTTAGCTATAACATAGATACAACAAAATTAACCCCTCTTTTGTATATGCATTTTGACAAACATATTCAATCATGTAACCACCACAAGATATAGAATATTGCCATCACCCCCTAGAGTCCCATCGTGCTCATTTTCAGTCAATCCCCAGCCCCCAACTCCTAGGCTTTCGCAAATATTAGTATGTTTTATGTTCTTATAGTTTGGTCCTTTATAAAATGTCAGGTGCCTCTTTGCTTCCAGAAATGTCTTTTTAGAAAATGTAGGTATTTCTAAAATACTTCAGAGTGCTCACTACAGCAGCATTTTACTAAACGAATTTCTGATGTCTTCATATTCTAACCACAATTCTAAGTAAAACTCCCATGCACAGTATAGTTACATGTGTTAAATTAGACAAAATATAGCACTGATAAAAACACACAAAAGTAATGTTAAAGACACGCCTATATAGTCCTTTCTATATGCAAGAAACTTTTCTAAACACTTTAATATTTCATTTCCAACTATTAGAAATACTCTTAGATGTAATAACTCATCTAATAAAAAAACTATTAAGAAAATTATTATAATCTTCATTTTATGGATGAGAAAATTGAGGCTCAGACAAAATAATTTTCCCAAGGCCACATGGCTATTAAGTCGCAGAACCAGGATTCAAACCCAGGCAAATTGGTCCTATATCCATGCACTTAAGAAAATCAGAATCTGATGTTCAACTATAACAGATTGGATCATAACAACCTGGAAATGGAGGCTGACTTAGTCATGCACCTATGTAAGTACATCAATGAATAAGAGTCATCAAAACATAGCACACTGCGTAATGGAGGCAACTGAAAGCTCATTCTGTTAAATTCCCCTACCTTATCACTGGGGAAATGACGGCCAAGAGAAAAACAAAAATTTGTCCAGTACTACTAGTCTAATTTATGGCTCAGTTGGCGGTAAAATACAGGCATTCTTTCCCACAGCATTTCAAAATATCCTTAATCACCTTGAAATAGATACTCCATGCCAGTTGCCTGACATGTACAGTGGCCCCATCAAAAACACTCAAGTTTCTTCATCCTCACAGACCCCTTCTGAACAAAGAGACATGAGGTGCCTTATACATGAGTGATTAATGCTTTATTCCAGGTGACATTACTAGTCCAGCACCTTTGCACAACCAAAGGGTCTATGAGGTATCTACCATGAGAGCTGTATTCTACAGCGCTACTCTCTACTGAAGAATGACTAGGATATCCAATCCAGCCATTAAACTGCCCCAGGGACTTCAAATAAGAGACACAGACGCAGTCATCAGGCACAAAGTGGCACAAAGGCAGAGGGTCCAGAGAACAAATTTGAGGCACTAAACTCCATAACTAAACCAAGGACTTGAGATTAAAGATGAGAACTGGTATCAGAATAAGATCAAAGAATAATATGGAGGTAAAGTTGAAAGAACTAAGTCACTAGCCCTAGATTACCCCAAGGTCAATAGAGTGGTTTTGACACTACTAGGTCAGGTGCACAAAGTGTGGGTTGATCTAGCAGAATTAGAATCACCTGAGAACTGGTTAGAAGTGCAAATTCTCAGAGCCCACCCAGACTTACTCAGTCCAAGATGGGGTGGGCCCAGCAAATTCTGGTTTTAATAAGCACCCCAGGTGATTCTGATACATCATTATAGTTTGAGAACCACCACAGTAGGTTAGTGACTGCATCCTGAACATGAGTATTTTTATACAACTTTCCATGTACTCAGTAACAAAAGGTCTTCAGAAAGAAACTCATACCTAATGATAAGTCCTAAAGATAGGACTGACATTCCATTTCCATAAGCAACTCCTGGATGGCTGCACAGATGGCTCCTCTTCTTCCTTACTTCCCCTGAATCCTTTAAAATAAAATCCTACATCCTGAAGTAACCCCACAGCTTCCGTTCCTTGCAGTAATCTAATTAACACCCAGCTTCAAGTGTTGGAGAACTATATATAATCAATTTTAATGAATTGTTTGAACTTCAGTTATTTGAATCATGCTACTCTTTTACATATTAATTCCTTCTTTCATTCATTAATTAACTTAATAAATATTTATTAACTACTTACTAAGATGCCAACAGTGCCTAACAGCGAACATACAAAAATCCCTGCCCTTGTGGAACATAGATTATGGTGAGAGGATATAGAAAATAAACTAATTAATACATAAAATAAGTATATCAGATGGTCGTAAGTGCTATGAAAAAAATAAAGAAGCAAGGAAGGTGGTAGAGAATGCAGAGCAAGGTTTTGTGATTTTAAATAGGCTGGTGAGGGAGGCATCTCTGCTAATGCAACATTTGAGCAACAACCTGAGGATACAGGGGAGCAAGCCTTGTGTTGACTGGGGAAGGGACATCTTGGAGGATCTCAGGAACAGCAAGGAGGCCAGTGTGGCTGGGTTGAAGGAGTGACAGGAAGAGCAATGGTATAAGGCCAGAGAGGCTAGTGGAGGCTAGAAGTGTGAGACATCACAAGAGTTTGTAAAGACTTGGGGTCTTAATCATTAGTTATGTAAGGTATTTTAGCTCTTCAATCACATAAACTTTGGGATTCTTTGTTTAATGGAAATAAACTGCCTATCCTTTTAACCAACATGTGAAGTGCATTCATGCCATTTGAGAATATCAGACAGACCTCATAGCCCTATAATAATAATTCCAGGCTGGCACTGGAGAGAAGAATATCAAAACAGTGGTCTAAATGATCTCAACTGCTTTAACAGGGAAAATCAAAAAATAAATCTCTCTTCTGGTTCTCTGGAGATGGATGAATTCTGTGCAGCACTTTTGAGTAAAGAGACTTTATCTGAGGTGAAAATAACCCCACAGAGAAAGCAATTCTCTTTTGGATAGGATTTATCATTGGGTATGAGTTGCTTTCTGAAGACCTTTTGTTACCAAATACATATAAAAACACTCCATTTGATGTAGCTCTAAGACCTAAATTAATTTAAATAGATGTGCCTGGAGACAGGAGTGATTAAGGAGAGCACACTCCTTCATTGCACAGTGCCCCAGACACTGAGGGTCAGCAGTGAACACAACTGACAACAGTCCCTGCCAAGTGGAGCTCACATTGCAGTATTAAGGGGAGGGGGACAAAAAACAAGACATAAACAAAAGTAAGCTAATTTCAGATAGTTATGAGTGGTATAAAAAGGGTAATAGGAAGACAGTGAATGGTAGATGTTGTGGATTTCTACTTTAGATTAACCGGACAGGGAAGCCCTCTCTGAGGAGGTGACATTTAAGTTAAAAACTAAATGAAAAAGAGAAGCCAGCCTCACAAAAATCTGGACTCAAAAACAATTCAGATCTTTTATGATCCACAATAACCCTTAAGATTTATATTGTGATCTATGGTTTTCATTTCTGTTTCACATACATTAATTTTTTTTATCCTCACAACAATACTATGGAAAACATAGAGTTAATAATAGATAAACGAGGTGTCAGAGAGGTCTTAAGGGTTTTCCAGACACAGGACTAGTAGATGGGCCCGTGGCAGGCATTTCTTCTTGACCCAGTTTGTTGTTATTGTGATTCCAAAGAAAATGAATATTTTCAAGTCTAGAAACATCAATGTCACACACAGGACGGAAAACAAGAAAAAAAATTGTGTTTAGGTTTCAGTTATTTGCAAAAGATAATTCACTTGTAATTTTTTTAATTGCTCTTTATTTTTTTATTGAAGAGGTATAGTTTGCTCATATAGGTTTGAGGGTTTAGTAGTAGTTTCTTACGCTAAGTATTGATTTGGATTTCCCTCTAATTTAAACAATAATAGATAGTTAAATATTTTCTGAATGCTGATGGATTTAATAGGACTTACTTTTAAAAAATATTTGGAGCTTATATATTCCCCATATGCACAGATTTTCAGGATAAGCCTATGCACAATTTTCAAAATCTAGGGTCACCTAGGGCAAAGACATATTTGATAACCCAGTGAGATTATTAAAGGAGTTTTGAAATGTATGAATACAAACTATTATACTCTACCATTGATATTGGTGTTAAGATCCACAGAAGCGTATGTTTTTCTTCAATTCCTAGAGGCCTTATACCACAAGGAGGCCTATATTTTTCCCAAGATTCTTTTATTCCCTAGCATTCTGACATCAACTACATAAATAACAGGAAATTTTTTTTCTAGCCATTCTGGAAATGTGTAGTTCTCCTTATCATTTTACAATGAAAAATTTCAATCAGGGAACAAATTTAAGAAATATTCTTGTCATCTTTTCATGAAATGGGAAATTGCTTCTTTGTCTCATGGATCTCAGAAGACTACAATAATAATATGTTCAGTTACTATATACCACAATTATGTCAGAAATATTTCTAAAATAAACTGAAACATAATATTTTGAAAGTATAGGGTAAAATGTTTCCAATTTGACATTAAAGCTGATTTTACCACAGTGATCTCTCTCAGCACCTAATAAGCCACTGTGTATTTTCTAGGCTTTTTCACAGTAAATCTTAGTCAATGACTTTGAGTCACAGGATAAGGCAGAACACAGGGATAATGACAAACTGGTGGTGACAAAAATCAAACAGTAGATGCAAGTTGTGACAACAGTAGTAGTATAATAAAAGACAGTATTTAGTAGTGGTTATAATCTTCCAGGTGCCAGACTAAGTACTTTACTTACACTATCTTATTTAATTCTAACGACAGAAGTATTATACCCATTTTATATGTAAAGAAACTGACTCGCAAGAGATTAAATTTGCCCAAGATTACACATCTATTGAACAGTAGAGCCAGCCTACCCTCCAGAGGATTCTGACTTTGAAACTATACTTAACAGTAATCTTATAGCAATTCTGTGATATATATAGCATGTTTATATACTAGTACAGCATTGTTCAATTGTTATCCCACAAAACACTAATGTAAGATAAATGGTATCTCATATCAAAAAGATTCTCTAGTCAAATTCTGTAGGACAAACTTATTGTTACATGATGTTAGCTTAATTTTCAAATAACCTGCTCAACTTTCAGGTGGTATACTCCTACAAAGAAATGAGAAAGACCATGCAGGACTTGGGTACCTGCAACTTGATCACATGGCAGTAGTGTACCTAAGGAGGCACAGCAGAGAGTTTGGACAGATAGACTGAAGACAAATTTTGCTGGTCCTCATATACAATCCTAAAGTATTTGCATTATCCTATAGTATATACTAGAGTTGGCAAACCTTTTCTGTAAAATATAAGATAGTAAATATTTTTGGCTTTGTGTGCCATATGGTCTCTGTCACAACTACCTAATGCTATCCTTATAGCACAAAAGCTGTCATAGACAACAGGTAAACAAAGGGATGTGGATATGATCCAATGAAACTTTAAAAACAGGTGACAGGCTAGATTTGGCCCAGAGGCTGTAATTTGCCCTACTCCCAAAACCTAATACAGACCCTTGCTTCTCAAAGTTTCGTCTGAGGTCCAGCAGCAGCAGCAGCAGTTAGTGAACTTGTTAGAAATTCAGAATCTCAGACACCTGCAGAACTACTGAATGTGAATCTGCATTTAACAAGATCATCAGTTTAATTGTGTATGCATATTCAAATTTGAAAAGCACAACTGAAAAACAATGAAGGGTTTTAAGCATGGGAATGACATAATCAGCTTTGTTCTGTAGGTGCCAATGGGGAGCAAAGGGGAAAGTTCCCCTTGGCCCTCTGAAAGTTAACTGAAAAATCAACTTGCAAAAGGCAGATTAATTAGAGAAAAATCATACAAATTTATTTAGCATGTATACACGAAAATCTTCAGAATGAAGACCCAAAGACACAGGAGAAATTGTCCATTTTTATGCTTTGGCTTAGGTTCAACAAAGTATGGACAGCAATGTAGACATGTGATTGGACAAAAAGGATATGATCTTACGCTAATCGACTGAATGGGGAAACTCAGCAAGGCCTGTCTGTGTAGATTCTTCTTGGCCACTCTGAGCATATACTTTTTCCTTCTAATGTGGTATAGGGCTTTCTCTGGAAATGGGGGTCTTATGGCCTATAGTCAAACAAGATAGGTCAAATAATTTCTTTATGGCCAGTTTTTACACAGAAAGGCAGAGGGAAAAGTGAGTAATATTTTTAGGTTTTATGGCTAGCTTTGGGAAAAAGTGGATCTGGCTTCTATGACTTGCCTTGGGAAAGAGGGATTCTAGTTTCTATGGCTAGCCTAGGGGAAGAATGGGACTGAGAGATATGAGGGCAGGGGAAGGTCAGAGCTGAGGCTGCTTCTGAAGACTTCATTATGGGGTATTGTTTTCTGAGCTCCAACAGTTCCATATGAAATATGGGTCTTTCTGAATATTCCCAATCTAATGTTTTTCATATCTGCAAACTCTACATTGTTTAAGCCCCGGCTTGTATCTACTTCTTTCATGAAATCATTTGCCACCAATCTAAAATGATCACTTCCTTCTCTGATCTCCTAGAGCACAAAAGCATGTTTTATTATTTAATTTTTTCTCTGACTTTTCATAGGTCATGATCTATTCAAGGATAAGAACTATCCATATATTTTTATATATCCCTCAAAACCTAGAAATGCAACATGCAAAGTAAGTAATATATTCCAAAAGAATCTTCCAGTTAAGTAATTGATCTTGGTAATTTAGTGTAGGGCTACAGAGTTGTTCACTGTGGCACTGATATTGCCTCAAGGGAGTATCCCATGCAAGCCAATTACAAGCTGGGCATGATAGTGCACACCTGTAGTTATAGCGACTCAGGAGGCTAAGGTAGAATGATGACTTGAGGCCAGGTGTTCCAGGCCAGCTTGAGCAACATAGCAAGATCCTGTCTCTAAGGGGAAAAAAAAGAAGCCAATTACAATTGGGCTTGAAATTATCTAAAAATGTATACCTCTAAGCCATGAGTTCCCTTGGCTACAAGAGCACTGGGTCAGAACTACATGGCCCAGGACAAATTTATCTAAAGTTTGGAGGGAAAAAACAACTCTGAGCAAGAGTATCATCTTTAGATAATTCCTCAACTCATGCAAGTCTGATCTTCAGAATTACCAACCAAAACTTTGTTTCACCACACAAGGAGCCCTGTACATTTCCGAAGCAAGGTCCAAAAATATAGATGCAGGCTGGGTTCACCTGAAATATTTGTACGACTGATACTCTTGATAACATCAAACAGAGAAGATGTCCAGCCTCCCAGGGTCAGCTCAGCTTCAGTTTACTCCTGGTTGGGAGTCTGAATTAACCCTGGAGACCTCCTTTACATAACTTTGGTCACTCTGCGTAAGAATGAACATGAGCTCTTAATTCTCCAGGAAAATCTCTAGACTAGGAATACCCAAGGTTGGAGTACATCCTGACTCCTTGTCTCTGGCAGGGAAGGGTCTGGGTGATTTACCAGAGCCAAGGTTCTAGATGTCAGAACCTTGAGATGGGATAAAGCAATGCTGACCCATGGGCTATGGAACAAAGAACCAAAGAAGACAGAACTGAAAGAGAGACTATCTAAGGGCAAAGTCTCAGTTAGGCTGAAAGACTGCTCAGGACAAATGATCTGGGTAGTTTCTGAAGAGAGGAATCAGAACCATCAAAGAGAGTAAGCCTTTACCTAAGGGAAGGTGGAGAGCAGAGCAGAAATGGTTCCCAGAGGTGAGGGAATGTAACTACAGGTCTTTCTGAGGTGCCAGAGACTCTTCCTGTGTCAGAAGTTGTGACAAACTCTCCATGTATTAAAACAGTAGGAGTTTGTTCTAATTTGAATATATTTGCTACAAAGGAAAGAAGATGGAAAGAATGGCAGTCTATTTACTCTATACTTTTCTCTGCTAATGGACATCACAATATTTTCTTAAAATTTTTTCATGAATGGTTTTGATTTGTTACCTTTTGAGAAAGGAAAAAAGCTTTAAATTTCCTTTCCTGGCCAACTAAGCCCTTCCCCAAACTCATCTAGAATGAGGATTGGCATGAAAACATAGTGAAATCCCATCAGAATTGAGGCCTGGCAGCCACAGTTCAATTTAATGCTTAAATATTATCAGGTTTTCTTGAAAGAAATGCCATTAGGGAGGCATTAGAAAAGCAATGGGTTAGCATTCCAGAAATTGTCTATGCAAATGGTACCATAAATTATAGTAATGGAATAAAAGTTAACTTTGGTTGAGCACTTATAATACAGCAGGCCTCAGCACTCTATACAGATGATCTCATTGTTTCCTCACAAAACCCCTTTTAAATAAGTGTCAATGTATTCTGCATTTTATAGATGGGGAAATTGAGAAGCCAAGAGGTAGGTTGATGCAGAGCCAATCTGACCCTCCGCTTAGTAACTACCCCAAGGACACTCCCCACCATGCTGTGTGCTCAGCGGCCCACAGAATCCCGTCTTCTCAACTACTTGTCTAATGAAAAAGTCAGTCATATCAGTACGAAGATGTTTGAGATATTTACATTTTAGGAATAGTTTTACTAAAATAGAATACTTTTAAAACTTTTTATATTTTAATTTACAAACTTAAAATATAATGACAGCTTTTTTTCTCACAATTCAGCCTTAATGCTACAAGTTGTTTTGCTTTTATAATGTACATAGGCCTAAATGTTTCTCTAAATGTAATGTTTCCATCAATTATCTTTAGATATCTTCCTGTAAAAAGGAAACTAAAAGATTCCAATAATACTGAATTTAATTAGCATGATTTACAGTACATTTAGGCATTTGGCCCAGACAGTTTCTATGTAAATGTTTCAGATTCAAGTATGACAAAACCTCACTGAAAAATAAAGATGGATGTTTTGAAATATAGCAATTAATTGATTTAAACATGGTAAATGGTAACTAGAGAAACTCTTCAGAATAAGGATTTTTTTATGCCTGCTTTAAGAAATCTATAGAAAAAAAAATGGTTGACTGAAATATATGTGATTTATTAAAGACTTTGACTCTTTTCTAGGAGTATATGAATGTGTACCATTTATTTAAGTTATCCTCAAGAAATGTGGGAACTATGAAATTCTATATCCTTATTTTTATTTACACATTTAGATGCTGGAATAAAAAAATTATTTTAAAATGGATCATTGTCTAATTCCTTTCAATTCAAACTCCTATTAATTTTATAATCCATCTTTTTAAACCTGTTTCATTATTTCTGTCAACTCTAAATGCAAGAGAAACATGGACAACTTTTGACCATAAGTATATATATCAAGTATATGGGATATTTTATGGAGTTTTCAAGGTGAATCATCTAGTATTATTAAGCACCAATTATGTAACAATTACACCCTTTGTCCTTCTGTACACATTATCAAGAGGCTGTGTAAGGCATATTGCTACTTCCATTTTACAAGTAACTTGCCTAAAGTCTCATGGCTAGTAAATAAAAGCTCAAATTATTATTTGCCTTATACTTCTTCAAATCCCAAGTATTTCTGCATTCCCTCTGACATCAAGAAGAAATCTTTAGACCAAATAGGTCTGTAAAAATTTGTACTAAAATGGGAATGGGGACCAAATAAATGATAATGATTATAATGATGCTGATACTGTTTAAAAAGCTTAGGTTCAAGACACGTTAAGTATTTTATATGTGTCATCTTATTTAATCTTAAGAATATCATATGCAATAAGTAGTTTTACTATCCCATTTTATAAATTAACAGAAACAAAAAAAGTTAAGAAACATATCTCACTCCAACATTAAATTTCTGAACCACAATGCTATGTCATTTGCCCAACACTAAACATGAAAATGTATAGAAAAATGTTGCTAAATTTAAAATTATATTACATAAACCTATCAAATTTATGGCAATGAAGCCTATATAATAATACAGAAAATGTTTGTGATATGATAGACTTAAAAGGAAGGTATACTTATTTAAATGTACTGTTTTATTATAATTATTTTTTTTAAAGTCTTAATGAAAGACCAAAGAAATACATGGGGTAAGCAGAATTCTAAAATGATCCCTAGTGACCTATGCTCTTGGTGAGATCTACAAGTACAATAGAATTTTACTATGATATTATGTTATATATGACAAAGAGATTTTTGCAGATGTAATTAAGTTTCCTAATCAGTTGAGTTCATGGAAAGAGAGATTATTCTAATAATCTAATATCTAATCAGATAAGCTCTAAAAAGGGGGTCTATAGGTCAGAGTCAGCAGTCAGAAGTCAGAGAGATGCTCCTGATGTCCTGGAAGAAAGCAAACATTCCTTTCGTGAACTGCCTGTGGAGGCCGTGTGGTGGTGTCGGAGCCAAGGGTGGACCTCGGCTGACGGCTAATGAGAAAATGGGGATCTTAACCGCACAGCCCTGGGGAACTGAATGCTGACAACAGCCTAATGAGCTTGGAAAGGTGACTTGAGCCCAAGATGAGCTGCAGCTCTGGCTAAAACCCTCATGGCAGCCTTCTGAGAAATGAACTGAGGATAAGCTAAGCTCTGCCCAGACCCAAAACTGTGTTTCAGTTTTCTATGAATATTTGTAACATGGGGTTAAAAATAGCATTTACCTTGTAGAGTTGTTACGAAAATTAATGAGTCAATTCACATCAATTGCTTGAAACAGTAAGTTTTAGTTATCTATTGATATGTAACAAATTATCCCCAAATTTAGCAGCTTGAAACAGCAAACATTTATCATTTCACAGTTTCTGGGTCAGGAGTCCAGGTGCAGTTTATCCGGGTCCTCTGCTCGGGGTCTCTCCCAATGCCGAGAGCAAGGTGTTGGCCAGGGGTGCCGTCAGGTTTGACTGGAGAAGAACCAACTGTCAAGTTCACTGACGTAGTTGTTGGATGGATTATTTTCCTCTCAAATTGTTGGACTGAGGACCCCATTCAATGCTGGCTGTTGGCTGGAGACCACCCTTAGTTCCCTGTCCCACAGGCCTCTGTAGAGAGCAACTCACGACAAGCCAACTTTCTGCATCAGAGCAAGCAAAGGAGAGAGTGTGAGCAAGGTGAAGTCACGTTCTCTTTGTAACCTAATCTCAGAAGTGACGTCAAATCACATTTGCTGTATTCTATTCATCTGAAGCAGGTCACCAAGTTCATGCCCCAAAGGAGGAGATTACATAAGGGTGTAAATATTAGGAAGCAGGCATTGTGTGAAGTCATTTTAAAAGGCTGCCTACCACCAGATGCCTGAAACAGTAGCTATCAATAAATGTTAACTATTATTACTCTCATTAAGTACATTTAAAAATAAGCCAAACATAAATGATAATAATAGCAAGATGTCCTTTTTGTAGGTTTAAGAAACCATTTTAACAAATGTTTATTGAGTACAATGTGCCAGACGCTATCCTGAAGAGTAAAGTTACAAAGCTAAACGGAGCATGGATACTTAGCTTTCAGGGAGCTCATGGTTGAGTGGGGGAGAAAAACAAGTTCTCAAAAATGCCATTTGCTGTGATGGAAGTAGGTATAAGATTCAGTAGGGATACAAAGAAGAAAGTGGCTATCTTAAGGATAAAGTGATGTTTGAACTAAGTCTTGAAAGATAAATAGGTGTTCCACATCTTTGCAATTATGAATAGTGCTGCTATAAACATTCAGGTACAGGTGTCTTTTTTATAGAATGACTTTTGTTCTTTTGGGTAGATGCTCAATAATGGGATTGCTGGATCGAATGGTAGGTCTACTTGAATCTGTTTAAGGTATCTCCATATTGTTTTCCACAGGGGTTGCACTTCACAAAATGGGCAAAGAACGTTCCAAACTGAGAGAAAGGTGTGAGTAAGGATAAGATGGGGCAAAAGACCATGATATATCTGGGAAATTACTAGTAAACCAGGATGGCTGGATAGTAACAGTAAGTCTACAAAGAAGGTATATATTCCCAGATATAAAAAAAAATAATGATTTAGCTTTGAATATGAAGAGTTAGAGGTGAAGCATCTAGGTGTAGAAACCTACGAGGCAGTTTTATACAGGTTTATACATGTAGGGGAATATTTGATTTGAAGATATAAACTTCAGACTCATCAGCAACCAGATGTTAATTGAACTTCTCAGAACAGGTAAAGTCATCTGGAAAAAGTATATGGGATAATTGAAGAAAAGGTGGATGTTAGGAACCATAGGAAATCAATATTTAAGAGAGTGGATAGGCGCACAAGAAGGGGAAAGAACAGTCAGAAAAGCATGATATCTGAAAAGAGAAGGCAGTAAAGCTGGGCATAATGGTGCACCTGCCGTCCCAGCCACTCGGGAGGCTAAGGCAAGAGGATGGCTTGGGCCCAGGAGTTTGAGGGCAGGCTGGACAACATTGCAACACTTTACCTCTTAAAAATTCAATTAATTAATTAACTTTTTAAAAAGAAATTAAGGCAATAAAGATATTCAAGAAGTGGGGAGTGGTCAACAGCACCAAATTACACAAAGAGATCAACTAAGAGTGACCATGTATAATGTAAATGGTCAAAAGAAATTCACCTTAGCAGGAAAAAGGGACAATTATTAATACCAAAACTCCTATTCTATGAATACATGGCCTGTACAGTTTCCAAATACATACAAGGAGCTTAGCAAGGTTAAGTTACTTGCCAGATATCACACAGCTAATGGATGGTAGAACCAACATTTGATCCTACAGCTTTCAGATCCCAGAGCCCATTCTTGAACTGTGAGCATAAAGTTTGAGTAAAATTTGTGTAGTGGGTCGAAGCTATTTCTATGATTTAACCCTTAGAACCTGTGCAAAGGGTCTTTGCAGATGTAATGAAGAATCTCAAGAAGAGATCATCCTAGGTTATCCAGGTAAGCCTTAAATCCAATGACAATTGTCCTCATAGGAGACACACAGAAGAAAGACACCAGGTGAAGAGCAGCCCATGTGAGACAGAGGTAGAGATTGTAGTGACACAGCCACACGTTGAAGCATCAGAAGCTTGAAGAGGCAAGGAAGAATTCTCCCTTGGAGACTTCAGCGATTAAATAGCCCAGCCTACACCTTCTTTCATACTTTGAGCCTTCAGAACTGTGAGAATAAATTTTGTTGTTTTAAGCCACCAAATTTGTGGGATTTGTTATGGCAGCCCTTGGAAACTAATACAGCTGATAAAGGTCCCCTTGCCACACACATATATTTTAGATAAAGAAATCATTCTAAGAAAAAGGAATCAAATTAATCAAATGAACCATCGTTAAATAAAAACTTTTTTGATTATTGTTATTTAAAGGACTATTACTAACACATATTTTTTTAGGGGATCAAAGGTGCTTTTTTCATTTGAACTTAATACCTAGCACTGATGTCACAAAATCATATAATAAGCCATCAAAAACAGTGGCTTTCAAAGGTTTTGATTATAATTTACAACAAATACTTTTGAAAAAGTAGAATATTTTCTCCTAATAATTCAGTACTTTACAAAAGTAAACAATTGTCTTTTTTATCAGATCTAACCAAGATTTTTTCCAGAAAAAAATAATTTTATTCAACAATATTGAGATATTCTAGCATCATATAAAACTTACTTTAGTTTGACTATCAGAAAATACGTTGATGATCTAAATAAAGAAGTATTATGTGGTGCTCCCCAACTAGTATTTTCCTAGTGACCTGAATTCAGGATTTTTAACCTATGAAGGAAAGAAGTTCCATTTTGAATTCTTAAAGTTTATTTTAACTTCTTTTTCTATGTCAATATGCATGCTTTCATTAATGGGGCACCAAAGAAAATACAAATCATCTCCAAAGGTATTTTATAGATCTTATAGTACTGCTTCACCATATTAATAAAGGATAAATGAATTTTGCATTGTATATGTGGTTTCATTTCCTTTTCTTATTTCACTTCATGACAGGCCCTGCTTTTAAATACCATAACTCATTCAACATAATTATTCCTTATTTTATTGCTTTCCACATTGTATTTTAAAAGTACATTAATTTTTGTGATCTGAAAACATTATGGGGTAAATGTGAATGTATTAATTTAGTTGACAGTGCTTCAAGCAAAGTGCAGACAATATTAAAACTGATGTTTTCTTTGAGTGCTAGCAACACACACATTATGGCAAATATAAAAGAAATCATTTATTTTGAAGGTTAGTAATGTTATAATAGTATCCAAGAACTGAGATAAATGTCAGAAATGAGATTTTATTTTAATGTAAAATAAAGTAAATAGGAATAGGAGATGAGGTCAGGGAGGGAGAAATAAGTACATTTTTACCCTCAAGGCAATTTCAAGGTAGTGTAGTGTTAACAGAAAGATTATGAACCTTGTACTCAAGCAGACATGATTTTCAATTTCTGCTCCACCACTAACAGGCTGAGTGATACAGCATATAGTAATTAGCCTCTCCGAGATTTTATTCTTATCTGCATGATAGAAGAATATCTACTACCTCTGGGCCATTGTGAAGAATAAACTCAATAAGTGAGTAAGACACCTAATAGTGACTGACACATAGTAAGTAATCATTATATTATTGATGTTACTATTGTTGAATCTGTCTTAGAATGTCAAGTGTTAAAAGGACAAATGCATAATTTCAGAGTCTTCTTATACAAGACATCACTCCTTTTCTGAGCCACCCTTCCCAGGCTCTGCTATTGTTTCTTGGAAAATATGTCTTGTTGCTTAAAGGTTCTTTCATGGGAAATAAATCACATTTCGAAATCTGTCTTATACAATTGACTAGATCTCTATCATGTGGCTTCTCAAATTTTTTCTAGGCAAACAAACTCAAGTTCATATGGAAGATATAGTGTCTATAATGAGTGAAGAATTATATACTTAGGAAAAGATTTGACACGTTTTACTTTTATCTGATGTGAAGCAATGATACAATTTTTTTGTCCCTCATTGTATACAGTAAAGCAAATGTTGGAGTACAAAACAAGGCCTCAAAAGTAGAAATAGACAGATTGAGCACTTCTCCTTTAAAACTGGGAAATGAATTGGAAGTTTTCAATTTAAAGGATTTTCTTTGTATATGTTAAAAGTTATTCTTTAAAAATGTCCAATTATACTCTATTAGTCCAAAGGTAGACTATTTGGATATTCTTCTCTCACAAAAACCCAGGAGAAATCACTGTCATATCATCTTTTCAGGTGTATTGCCTGTCATCAAATTACAATATGGACAAAGTTTCAAACTCCTCTTTAAGAATAAGAGAGGGCAAAGTTCTACCATGGCTGGGGTTTGGGGGACTTTCTGGATGAGGAGTGCAGTGGGGCCAGCACACCCTGTGTGTGCAGTGAGGAGCCTAGACACACCTCAATAGCTCAGTTCCCAAATGCGTATTTATTTTATTTTATTTTATTTCAGAGTAGTTTGGGGTACAAACATTTTGGTTACATAAATTGCTTTTGTGCAGTTTGAGTCAGAGTTATAAGTGTGCCCATCACTCAGATAGTGGGCATTGTACCTTTTAGGTATGATTTTACCCATTCCCTCCTCCCCCATCCCACCTACTTGATTTCCAGTGAGTTTTATTTCCATATGTGCACATAAATGTTGTTCGATTAGTTCCAACTTAATGGTGAGGACATGTGGTGTTTGTTTTTCCATTCTTGTGATGACACTTCCTTAGAAGAATGGTTTCCAGTTCCATCTGGGTTAATACAAGAGGTATTAGTTCACCATTTATTTTACGGCTGAGTAGTACTCCATGGTATACATATACCACACTTTATTAATCCACTAATGTATTGATGGGCACTTGGGTTGTTTCCACATCTTTGCAATCATGAATTGTGCTGCTATAAACATTCAAGCGCAGATGTCTTTTTTAATAAAATGTTCTTTTTTGCCTTGGGCAAATACCCAGTAATGGGATTGCTGTATCAAATGGTAAGTCTATTTTTAGTACTTTGAGGTATCTCCATACTACTTTCCCTAGAGGTTGTACTAGTTTACAGTCCCACCCAGCATTTGTTGTTTTGGGATTTTTTGATAAAAGCCATTGTTGGAATTAGGTGAAATCTCACTGTGGTTTTGATTTGCATTTCCCTGATGATTAGAGACACAGCATTTTTTCATACCTTTGGCCATTAGTCTATCCTCTTTTGAAAAGTTTCTGTTCATGCCTTTTGCCCACTTTTTAATGGGGTTGTTTGATTTTCTTCTTGCTGATTTGCTTGAGTTCTTTATAGATTCTGATTATCAGCCCTTTATCAGATGTGTAGCATGCAAATATTTTGTAGGTTGTCTATTCACTCTATTGATTGTTTTCTTGGCTGTGCAGAAGGTTTTCAAATTAATCAGGTCCAATTTATTTGTTTTTGTTGTTGCTGTGATTGTTTGGGGGGTCCTCTTCATAAATTCTTTGCCTAGGCCGATGTCTACACGAGTTTTTCCAACATTTTCTTCTAGAAGTCTTATAGTTTCATGCCTTAGGTTTAAGTCTGTTATCCATCGTGAATTAATTTTTGTGTGGTGAGATCAAATGCTGGTTTAAAGGAGAATCCCAGTTCTATAATTCTTCACCAAATATTCTTTGAGCATTTGTGTTGAAGGATCATCTATTAAGTGACTTTTGTCAGTCACTTTAAGCTGACACTGAAATTTTTTTTCACTAAAAAATAATCCACTACCAGTTCTGGGGCAGAAAACATCCAAGATGGGCCTAGAATATTACTTCTTATCACACCAAAATGCTAGGAAGTTACCAAAACTACTGGGGTTGTGTCAAAAGTATTCAAGGGCCAACTTTAAGAGGCTCCCACTAGCCACATGTGACACAATTCCAAACACGTTAAAAGTTATTGAAGAAAAGAATATTTCTATGACCCCTGGCTCACAGGATGAACATGAGGTTATGCATAACAAACACAAAAAATGCCTGGCCATTGTCTTACACATCAAAGGTGTCCAATAAATAGTGGTTACTATTACTCTCTGTTTCAACAATGTAGTCCAAAATGAATACAACTGGAAAGACTAAGTGGAATCTTCCTAGAAATGTGGTAAATTAAGATTATGCCAGAAGTTCCACTCTCTGCCTCTGCCATACCTAATAAAATTGGTTGACATGCATGGAGAGCTTACTGTGTGCTAGGCACTGTTTTAAAAACTTTGCATACATTAAATCAATTAATCATCACAATAATCCTATGAGGTCAGTACAGTTATGATTCCCTTTTTACAAAGTTGAGAAAATGAGGTCCTGTTAAGAAATACAGAATAGGGATATGGAGAAAGGGCTTGTGTTCTTAGCCTTGAGTTATATTGCCTCTCTTACGTTAGCATAACGGAAGAAACTAGAACATAAATGAAAATAAGAAATTATTTCACAGAGTGCTGAATTTTGATATTTTCCCAACAAAAAAGACAGTAGGAAACACTGAGGCTACAGTAGAATCATGTGCAATGCCAGACAAAGCCAATCATAATAATCCCATTCACCTGACCCAGGATTGGTTTAGGAATGAACATATAAGATAATTTTAGCCAATAATACATGAGAGAAAATCTAATGGGAAGACATTGTAAAAGGTATTCTTTGATCTTACAAAGGAAACTTCACTTTTCTTCATTTAGATATTGTCACCCTTGGATGCATGGTAGCTATCTTGAGACCATGAGGTGAACCTGATTCCAACAGAAGCCTATATGCTAGTAACATAGAGCTAAAGCAGGGAAACCCCTAGGTCCTTGATGGCATGTTACAACACTGATTAACCAACCCTGGGTACTGCTATTCAAATGAATTGGCTTCAACCATTTTCTTTTCCATTTTTGCATCATTCAGATTTCCGAATTACAGCAAGGAGTAGCCAAAAGGCTTAGGTTGGGCCACACACCCACTTGTTGGATATCAGAGTGGAGCACCATGAATGATACTGCCATCATCACTGCACACAATAAAGGAAGAGCAATTCTCCAAAAAGAAAGGAAAACTGGGGTATATTACCACCGGTAGAACTGATGCTGGCTAGCGGGAAAAAAAAGTCCACCCTATGGAGAAAACAAGAAGCTTCCGCTTTTAGCCCAGTATATGACTTTACTAAGGATTCAGTATTGATAGGATAACATTGGCCTTTCATAAATTTAAGTTACATACTAAATCCAAACTAAATTTGTATGCAAAGATTTAGAGAATATAAAATGGTAATTAATTTAATACTCAGACCTCAAAATTCATTTAGGGTTTCATATTAAGTTCTTAAAAATATACATTATTATCTTACTCTCAATCTCAATTTGAGAATATGTCAACTCTTCACAATTTACATAAACTGAGTCAAATTTCATCATCAAAGTTAACAGGATAATACTTGAATGATATGCCTATTATTATCATGAATATAATACATTAATGCATGACCACAATTTACTCTGCTATACACTTACAAAAAGTATATGACTATAATGAAAATCAAAACCTAAATATTTTAAATTATGTTCATATAATGGGTTACGATATCCTATTCTGGAAGAAATATTGACTTTTTTAGATGGTTAATATTTCAAAACTCTCAATTTCTTTCAAAAAGCAGTTTGAATTTAAAAAAATCATCACAGTGATAATTACATTAAAAATGATTAAGTATAAATTTATGTTTATTTAGGGCCTCACTAAAGCATTGTTCAAAAAATTTGGGGAAACTTGGAGTAAATGACATAAAAAATACAACCCACTCACTCAGCAGATATTTCTTGGACTCTTCCTTGTTCCAAGTACTGCAATAAATCCTTGTTATATAATGATGAATAAGATACAGTATCTTCCCTCCTGTAGTACACAGTGCAGAAGAGAATACCTTTATGAATAATAAATGCTATGCCAGAGGTACACACTCAGTTCTGTGGAAGATGGTGAAGGAGTACTAAGATTTTCTTGTGCACCAGGAAAGAAAGAGTTAGATAGAGTTGGGGACAATATGGAATAAGTAGTAGAAATACAGTTTGACTATAAAAGTCATGGAACTTCACACTTCAAATTAATCATTTGAACCTGTAGCGTCATGGTTACATAATATTCATATTTTTAGAATGATCACCCTGGCAGCAATGTGGAAATGGATTGGAGTGGGGTAAGACTAGAAACAAGAACACAGAAAGAAAGAAATTTCAAGAAGGGAGAATTAGGACAGAAACAAGTAAATGGAGAGAGCATATGAGGATATTTAGAAGGCAGGAGTCAGGAGACTGAGTGATCAGAAAGCGGAGGAATGGCATAGGAGAAGGAGACTAAGTCAGTGGTTCATTAAACAGGGTACCTGGGACAACAGGATCAGTGCCACCTGGGAGTTTGTTAGAAATATAAATTCTCAGGCCCCATCCCAGACTGTCTTAATCAGAAACTCAGGACACGGGGCCAAGCCACCCATGCTTAGCTCGCCTTCCAAGTGATTCTGAGGTGTGCTAAAGTTTGAAAAGCACTTAACACTATTGGATTCCAAATGTAGCTGCACATTGGAATGACCTGGGAAGCTTAGAAAAAGAAAATACCCACCCCAGAGATTTCGATTTGATTGGACCAGACTCTGACCAGGACATCGGGAATTGTTAAAAGTTTCCCCAGGAGATTTCCACGTGTGCCCAGCTGGAAACCAACAGTAGATTGCTGGTTCTGGCTGGGGCGTCTGAGTGGATAGTGCTGATACTCACCAATTCGGAAAGGAGACAGGTTTAAGAGAAACGGCAGGTTTACGCCGTTTTCCCAGGCTCACTGTTCCCTGTTGAATCCCCAGGTAAGCATGCTAGACCTTTATTTAACCAGATTTTCTATAGTTTAGTATAAACAAACAGACAAAGAAATTAGAAGTATCAAAACATGAGCACAGAGCTAACAGGTAGTACAGTTAGGCTTTGAACCTAGGTAGTCTGGTCCCCAGGAAGCCTGTGTGCTTAACCCCTACGTTAAGAATGTGGACTAAATGAGAAAGGAACATTAATGAATTCCACTTTTAGTAATAAAAGGAAGACAGGGGAGGACATTAAAGCCTCTGGAGATTAGCTTTAAAAAGATTCAGAGAATAAAAAGAGAAGAACTTTTAAAGATTTGATACCTTTACTTAGGCAATTTCCTTAACTTCTCTGTGCCTCAGTTTCCTCATCTTTAAGGGAGAATCACAATAGAACCTACCTCTTAGGTTGGTCTGAAGATTAAATGAGTTAATAATCGTAAAGTTCTTGAAACAGTGTCTGGCAGATAGATGGTATATGTCATCTAAGTGTTATGAAATAAAAATTTAAAAAAGTGGTACAGAATATTTGGTGTGAACGAAGAGGACATTCAAGGGCTTTCCAGTGTGGAGGAGAAAATCTGCATCAGGTGAGCCTCACTTGTGCCTTCAGGGGACACATACAACATTCTAACCCTTGCAGGGAGACTGCCACGTTCCTGAAGACATGAGCATGGCTTACTCCTTTGCATTCTCACTTTCTAGCACAATATTTGACCCATGGTAATCGTTCAATAAATGTTTGTTGAATAAATAAACTAATGATGAATTACTCATTTCATTCACTGGGTTTTACTGTACAGAGAAAACGGTATTTCACATGATATCTTCCCAGAGGCAAACAAACAGTTTGGGGATGGGGATTTAAGCCAAAGCACCCCCAGGGGGAGGCAGAAGATAAACAGGACAACACTACACAACTCATTTAGAACTAACCAGAAAATCAGGTGGATCAGAGCCTGCAGAAGCATCTATCAGAGATGCTGAGGGAGGCAGGCAGGGAAATAACATTGAGACTGACACTGGCAGTGGAGGGGGCTGGAAGGGAAAGACCTGAAGCACCACAAAGTCATTACTGAAGCACTTTCCATCAGCCTAGCAGAAAAGTAGGGAAACCTCATATTCTCATAAAAAGCATTATTTAAGGCTAGATGGACTTGGAATTGGGGCCAGCTCTGCCATTAGCTAGCTCCTGACCTTGTGTGAGTCACCTAGCCTCTTTGAGTCTCCGTTTCCTCCTCTCCAAAATAATACATTGACTAATAACCCAAAAGATTCTCTGCAGCTCTGCAGTTCTTTGATTCTAACGGCAGACTGAGAATTTAAGCTCTTTCAAGGACAAATAAAATATTTTTAATTTATTGAGCTATCACAGGGACTCTATTTCTCATTTTGTGTGCAATAATGTCTACTTTTTAAATTCAGTCTATATTTTAGGCTTTTATTTACAATGATAGGAACTGATACCCAGTTTATAATAATTATAAAAAAATACAGCTTAATGCACTAGATCAGTTTATTTTTAACTTTGACCCACCCATCACAATTCTGTAATAGCAAAACAGTATGAAAATCCTAAAATTCTCTAAAAAGTCTTTGTAAAAACTAGTCTGAATCTAACATCTATTTAGTTCTTGAACAATTTGTTAGTAAAAACTTAAAAGATTGCACCCATCATCTGGGTTATGGTTACTCTCTAGACTTACAAATAACAAATAAAAACAAAAATCTCAACTATAAATTCTGAGGTGGGTAGATGAAAAGTCACAATCCTATGACTTTTATGTTTAGATGCAAATTGCACATATCACATTTTGGGATTTGTGTCAAACTTGAGTTTAAATGGTGAAAACTGTTCATCTATTTGTACTTGATTCACAAAGCCTCAGAGCCTCTTGGTAATCAGTCTAATTCTTTGCAAAAAAAAAGACATCAAGTTATTTGAGATTTTTACTACAAAACCTATGCCCCTGATATGCTATCTCTAATTATTCTTAAATTAAATCTTTGTTGGCAGAAATACAAGGGCTCTTGATAGCTTCAGAGAAACACTTTATTAGATTCCAAAGCACTGAAGTCATACCCCCAAAGAACAGGCAAACCTCCAGAGTCTCCTTCAAAGATTACTCACGGCCCAGCTACTACTAGGGCCATAAAAGGCACAGCTTCAGAAACAGAGTTAAGACAGAAACCATTTCTTTATTGTGCTACCTCCACAAGCAATATTTTCCATATTATTAAGATCTCCAATGTGCTATAAAATATCATGTATCGGTCAATGTCAAACTTTGATAAACACTCTGAACATGAAATTAGTTCCCAGATACCGAAAGTCAGTTCTTTCTTTTACATATAGTTGGGGCTTATCATTCCCAACGTTAACATTCATCAGGTTGAACATTTCTAAGCAGTGAAGAAGCTTCATGCTATGTGTTAATCTATCAATGGTTTTGCCCAATTTTTACATTTAGCCAACATTTAGCCAACGAGTGAATCTAGCCAAACATATGGGATCTTAAACTCTCCACAAGTTTTGTTGCTATGTGCTTGCAATTCTCATAAAATCATAAAAATGTTCTTTGTTAAATATGGCTTCTGAAAGACAGTCAAAATGCTTATGATGGTGATTAAAATGCAGAGGATTATAAGATTTCCAAAAAGAAATAGGTCCTGACTAGAAAAAATTTCTATGGGGGAAATTATATGCTATAGGAAATTATTGCATTGTACATACTGAAAATTGTGGAATACAGCTATTGAAAATATTAGTAAGTCTGTTTTTATATACAAAAGCCAAATGATAATAAATGCTGTGTATTTGTTAAATCAACTATACTGTAGTAAGAGTAAACAAGATCACAATGTAAGTGAAATTGCTTAGTGAACTGTAAATCACTTTACAAATATAAAAAAAAATGTTAAGGGCTATGTAGACAAAAATACTAAGGTACATCATCATTTAAAAGTGTAATAAAAGATAAAGAGAGCATTTATGTAATCCTTCTGAGGAAACAAAAAGTTCTAATTTTATTTTGCCTCTATGCCATTGATGCTTCTACAGGTTTCTAACAGGGAATTCTGTGTTTGGAAGAACTAGAATATGTAAGAAACAAAAGAGGGGCTGGGGGTGTGGAGAGAGAGAATGTGAATATCTAAACCAAAGAACTAGAAGATTCATGCATTCCATATGTTTAATTATTGATGAGTGGAATATAGAAAGAGCATTTTATAGTCCTACATCATGCTTGTTGTCTTTTAAATAAACTGATAGGAATTGGACATTGGTTACTATGTCAACAGTAGAGTAAAATTCTTCTGGAGATATGTTTAAGAGAGACAAGTGTGTTTTGTTGGTTTTATTAATCAAATATTAACTATCCTGCAATTTTATCACTTTTAATGTGTCCCAGAATTGTGTAGAATAAATTTAAGTCTAGTGATGACTTCAACATCTTATTATCAAAAGCCTATATTTTTATTTATTTTTTCTACAAATTTGGGGGTACATGTGAAATTTTGTGAAACACATATAATGGGTAGTAATCAAGTCAGGGTATTTGTCACTGATACTAACCATCAGCTGGAATCATGTATTATTACCTCTGAAACTCCCCAGGCCAATGGGAGCCCAGGTGTTCTTTTGACACGTCCAATACTAGAGAATCTCATTACTTTAGCAGATTTTCATTTGAATTTCAACCAGTTGTGGTGTTTTTTAAAATTCATATTCACTTTAAACCTCTTTCTAATTTCCACAACTTAGTCCTAATTTCCCGATTTTGGAGAATTAAGGACTGAATCTAATCCTACTTCTATATAAAGACCCCATAAATAAATGTTCAGAGATAACTCTCATAAGTAAAGCACTTGAAGGAGACTCAGGTAGGCAATAATCACTCAATAAATGCAAGCTATTATTATTATTTTTATCATCGAAACTCTAATTTTTTTTCTTTCTTGGACTTTCTATAACTAGTTTTTTCAAGATTGCTTTATTTAAAATGTTTCAAAGACCTCTCTCTACTTCACCTTGAAGCCACATTCAGAACACTCAAATTCTTTTCAGAGAGGCAATAAGATGCTATGACTCAGTCTTCATCTTTATTTTTTCACCTTTTTTTTAACAAAGGCAGCTTAAATTAACACAAAAAATAAATATATATTAAATGCCTACTCTATGCATGACACTATACAATCTGAAGTCTTCTTCCTAGGTGGCTCTCAGAGAAAAGAAAATTTTCATGAAAGTTCCCCTTTGCTCTGTCACAATCATTATTTGTAGAATTTTTATCTATTACTACTATACATTAAAATCTACTTTCATGCTTAATATTAATCAGATCTCTTAGCAACTGATACTATTCATTGGCTTTAAGAAGACTTGACTATAATACTTATATTGTTATATTTTAAATATTTATAAAATAAAAGTGCTTATTTTTTTGTAGGACAAATCCCATTACAACCAAAAGCTATTAAACGTTTTTCTTTCAGGGTTCATTTTAGAATCCTCTAGCAAGATCCTAAGAATCTTCAGGACAATAAAATTCTAACATAAAGAGAGAATTGGAGGAGTCCTGTGAAGTATTGTAAACAATTTTTATTATAGAACATGGCTAGTCAGGTCACAATCTAGGCTCTTTGCTTTGACTTGAGATAAATTAATTAATAAGTTCAAGATGTTTAACTTGGGCTTCATTATTATTATTATCTTCAAATTGTACTTTAAGATATTTATTAAAGCAACTTCTAATCAAAGATAGCAAAAAAGTATTTCTATTCCACTCTCCTCTACAAAATCAGCTATCCCTTCCTCCAAAAAGAGTGTGGAAAATAGAGAAGAAAACACCGTCTTGTAGGACACTCTCTAGTGCAGTGAGTTTTGTACTCAAAGTAGTGGGAGATGTCTCTGCAGTTGTCCAGAAGCAGAGTTATCCAAAACTCAGTGCCAAATGCTGTATCATAGAGAATATATCTTCTTTTCAAGTGCCCATAGATCTTTTATAAAAACTAACCAAATGTTAAACTATCAAGAAAACCTAAATTCATTCCAAAATTTAATATATATCACTTTCTCTCATCCAATATAATAAAATGAGAAATTATGTTAAAAAATATGAAAAAGTATTCTCCCACCTGGAAATGAAAATGAAAACCTTCTCAAATAACTTTGGGTCTAAGTGAAAAACAGTACAAATTGCATATAATTTTTAAAATGATGATGAAAAGGATATGACACTCCCACTTTCTCCTTCATCTACCTCTTTCTGTGTTGCTTATTCAGTGCAAATTTAGTGCATGTTTTAAGAGGCATCTACAGAGACTCTGGTGTCCACCACAGCCAGGGAAAAGCCAAGGGATATAATCAAAGCCAAAATCAGAAAGTTATCCATTTTCAAGCAGCAAGCAATATTGTGAGTGGCAGGGTATGTCATTGAGACCAGAATAAGATTCAAATTTGATAGCAGCTTTTCAATGAAATCAATACATCTACACCGTTGGAAATGGAAGAGCAATATTTATTTGAGCTCAAAAGAGAAGATACTACCTTACCCAAGAACTACTTTTCCATAGGCAATAATATATTCACAATTGAAAAATACCACCTGGTTTTAGAGCATACAGGTTAACATTTCTGTTCTCATTCCAAATCACAGCTCAAGGGATTCAGCTACAATAGAGTTCAGCTAAAATAAATAGCCTCAAACATTCACATTACTAAACAAGAAGAAATAGGATTAATTAAATATGCAATCCAAGAAGTAAGAAAATAAAAACAAATTTATTTTTCAATACAATGAGTTAAAAAGAAGATAAACTGTATTGGTAAAAAAAAACCCTGAAGCTAGTACTTTGAAAAAAGCAATAAAATAGACTACCTACCACAATCTAATCCACAGAGTGCCAAAACACAAACATTCAGAAAGGAAATTTAGAAGAGAGAAATATGCAAGAAACAGAAAAATTGTAAGAATTGTTAGAGAATGATTTGCTCAACTCTACGCAAATATATTTGAAAACCCGGATAAAACGGGTGATTTTTCCTTTTTTCCTTTTTTTCCCTTTATTTATATACCTCATTCCTATTTCCCTTATCCCTAAGGCATCCAATCTATTGTGTTTAATATTTACATTTTTGTTTGTATATGTCCTTACAAAATGTGAGTTAATGTTTTATTCGCATGTATTTCTAACATATGTATATAGAATTTGCACCAAACATTTCTTTCCTGTTTCTTTTTTTTTTTTAATTTCAATAGATTTAGGCGGTACAAGTGTTATTTGTTACATAGATGAATTCTATCATACTGAAGTCTGGACTTTTAGTGCGGCAGTCCCCAAACTTTTTTGCACCAAGGACCGGTTTCACGGAAGACAATTTTTCCACGGAAAGGGGTGTGGGTTGGGGACTGCAGTTTTAGTGTACCCGATAGGTAAATTTTTATCCCTCAGCACCCTCCCCCTTGCTTAGTTTTCAATGTCCATTACATAATTTTATGGTTGCATATACCCCTCATTTAGCTCTCACTTATAAGTGAGAACATATGGTATTTGTTTTTCCATTCCTGAGATACTTCACTTAGGATAATAGTCTCCAGTTCCATCCAAGTTGCCGCAAAAGACATTATTTCATCCCTTTTTGTAGCTGAGTAGTATCCAACAGTGTGTGTGTGTGTGTGTGTGTGTGTGTGTGTGTGTACACACATTTTCTTAATCCACTCATGAGTTGATGGGCACTTAGGTTGGTTTCATATTTTTTCAATTGTTAATTGTGCTAAAACAAGCATTTTCATGCTGGTGTCTTTTTTATAAAATGATTTCTTTTCCTTTAGATTGATACCCAATAGTGGGATTGCTGGATCAAATGCAAGGCCTACTTTTAGCTCTTTGAGCAATCACCATACTGTTTTCCACAGAGGCTGTGCTTGTTTACATTCCCACCAACAGTGTATAAATAAGCATTACCTTTTCACTGCATGTATGCCAACATCTATTTTTTTTTTTTTTTTTTTTTTGAGACAGAGTCTCACTTTGTTGCCCGGGCTAGAGTGAGTGCCGTGGCATCAGCCTAGCTCACAGCAACCTCCAACTCCCGGGTTCAAGCAATCCTACTGTCTCAGTCTCCCGAGTAGCTGGGACTACAGGCATGCACCACCATGCCCGGCTAATTTTTTCTATATGTATTTTTAGTTGTCCAGATAATTTATTTCTATTTTTAGTAGAGACGGGGTCTTGCTCAGGCTGGTCTTGAACTTGTGACCTCGAGATATCCACCCGCCTCGGCCTCCCAGAGTGTTAGGATTACAGGCGTGAGCCACCGCGCCCGGCCTGTTTTTTAACTTAATAATAGCCATGCAGACAGGGGTAAGGTGGTATTTCATTGTAGTTTTGATTTGCATTTCCCTAATAATTAGTGATGTTGAGCATATTTTCATGTTTGTTGGCCATTTGTCTATTTTCTTTTGAAAAACATCAGTTAATATCTTTCACCCACTTTTTGATGGAGTTATTTGCTTTTTTCTTGCTGATTTAATTCTTTGTAGATTCTGGATATAGTCCTTTCTCAGATGTATAGTTTATGAACATTTTTTCCCATTCTGTAGGTTGTCTATTTACTCTGTTTATTTACATTGCTCTGCAGAAACTTTTCAGTTTAATTAAGTCCCATTTATTCATTTTTGTTATTGTTGTATTTCCTTTTGGAGTCATAGTCATACATTCTTTGCCTAGGCCAATGTCTGGAAAAGTTTTTCCTAAGTTTTCTTTAAGAACTTTTATGGGTTCAGGTTTTACATTTAAATCTTTAATCTTTCTTGAATTAATTTTTGCATATGGTGATAGGAATCCAGTTTCATTTTTGTGCATGTGGCTACTCAATTTTCCCAGGACCATTTATTGATTAGAGTGTCCTTTCCCCAGTGCATGTTTTTGTCTACTTTGTCAAAACTCAGTTGGTTGTAGAACTATATGGCTTTATTCCTGAGTTCTTGATTCTGTTACATTGGCCTGTCATTGTGTTTTTTAAATTTTTCTTTTCAAGATGAAGATTTCTAATATATATCATATTGTTTATGTACAACTCATCAGTGCTTTTCATTGAGGCATGTCATCCATCACATTTTTCTTATCTTCTCTTTCAGTTATGGGCACCCAGGTTGCCTCCAGCTCACCACCCACACAACTAAGGCTATAATGAACATCCTGTTACATTTCCACCTATTAATCTGCATAAATACTTCATATACCTACCAGGTTATAGGTATAGAATTAAAGAATTAACTTCCTTAAGGAGCACTTTCCCAGAATGTTTGCACCACTCTCTCTATACTCCTACCAGCAATGCGAAAATGTTCCTATGTTTTCAGAGCCCTGTCAAATCTTGGCATTATTTAGCTTTCTTATTTGTGTTAGCCTAATGGGTGTAAAATGATATCTCATCATTGTTTTAACTTGAATTTCTCTATTTTTAATATCTCTTTGCATATTTCTTAGCTTTTAGTATATCCTCTTTGGTAAGTTTCCTGTTCCTACCCTTTGCCTATTTTTTCATTGGGATAGTTGTTCTCCAAGTATTGATTTGGAACTATCCTTTTTAATAGATACTAATTATTATTTGTTTTGCTTTGGTTCTAGCAATTACAAAAATACTCTCTTTTTGTTATCTTTCTATAAACCTTGTCCATGCTATTTGTGCTTTGAGCAGAAATTCTTAATTTTGGTATAAAAAGCCTCATCAACATTTTTGCCTTACAGCTTATGTTTTAAGTTTTAATCAATAAGAACTTCACTGCCCCACATTACAAAGAACTTACACTTTTCCTTTTTATATTTAGGTCTTTAATCCATAGAAATCACTCCTATTTGTGGTACAAAGTTAGAATCCATTTTTAATTTTCTCCATAAAGTAAGTCAGTTTTCCCATTATCACTTACTCTACAGCCCATGCTTCATGGGGCCATGTTTGTCATATAATGATTTGTCGTATTTACACATGCCTGTCTCTGAACTCTCCGTTGTGTTGCATTGATGGTTTATGTGTTCCTATACTAATATCCTACTACCTTTATAATAATGGCTTTGTTATATGTATTATCACTTTTTTATAATACTGGCTTAATTCTTCATAGATCTCTATGCTTCCAAATAAATTTTAAGTTAGGTTTATTGAATTCTTCAAGAAATTCAACTAGAATTTTGATTGAGATTGCATTAAATACATATATAATTTTAGAAAGAATTTATATCATTTTAAAACCAAGTCATTTTATCTAGAATCATGGAATATTTCTCTTTTTAAGTAGATCATCTTCTATGCATTTTGACTGAAGTTTTCAAGTTTTCTCTAAGGCAGGCTTGAGTGTTCCTGGTTAAATTAATTCCTCAGATACTTCCTAATTTTTAGTGCTTCAGGAATGAAATTATGAAAATAAGTATTTTATTAGATTTTCTAGTTGATTGTTCCTGCTACTGATTTTTAGAAATTGATCTTGTACCCAACACTTAAATTCTCTTTTTAATTGTAACAATATGTCTATAGATTCTTTGGGTTCTTAGGTTTATGATCATATCATTTCACATGATGATAATTTCCTTTTTTTACTTCCATCCCTTCTAAACTTTGTTTGTATTTTTAGCACTGACTAGTACCTCCAGTGATATATTAAATAGTAATGTCAATACTGAATATCATTGTCCTGTTCCTGTGGAGACATAAGTCTCCATGGGTCAGTCTCTCAGGTTTCTGCATGTCTTGCAAGAAAAGACACTGACTGTCTTTATTCTGGATTCTCTTTTCAGTGTTGTTTGCATAGCAAACAGCCTTAAAAGATACAGAAACTATATCCTTCCAAAGTAAAGGGCAGGTTTGTTTACAGCCTTAGAAGAAAGAAACAGTCTCTCCCTCCAGAGTAAAGGACAGGTAAAATTACTACCCATTATAAACCACAGTCATGTGTCACTTGACTATAGGAATACCTTTTGAGATGTGCGTCATTAGGTGATTTTATTACTACATCGTGCTAACATCATAGAGTGTACTTACACAAATGTACCTGGTATGGTAAAACTGATAGATGAATTATGGAATGTTCATAAACTTGAATACTGTATACCAAAGAGAAAGAATCACTATATTCAAAAACATGGATGAATTTTATGAATATTGTGTTGAACAAATGAAGATAGACACACAAAGGGACATGCTTTATCATTCCCAGGAAATCTAATATATGATTATAATTTAGAAATCAATATAGTAGTTGGGGGAGGGAGTAGCAACTGAAAGGGGCACAAAGGGGCTTTGACACTCTAGTGCTGTTTATAAAAGTTAGTTCACTCTATGAAAATTTACTGATTTATACACTTATTATCACTTTTCTGCATTCATGGTATCCATCAATGGAATTTATAAGAAATTATTTTAATGGAAAGGAATCAACAGAAAATAATCTGTGGAACAGAAGAGAGAATCAGAAATACACACAATCATATGGGAAATTATTATACCTGTATATCAAAGGTGTCATATTATATCAGTTGGAAAAAGATAGATTACATAAAACTATGTTGGAGCAACTGAAAAGTTACTTAGGAAACAGAAATACATCAAAATTGTTTTCTAATAGTATATACCAAAATAAATTCAACAGGTAAAAATTGAAATGCAAAAGTGATACAAATGACAACCATGAAAAAACAGTAAGTGCTGGTGAGGATGTAGAGAAATTGAAACCCTTGCGCATTGTTGGTGGGACTATAAAATGGAAAAACAGTATGATAATTACTTTAAAAATTTAAAATAGTTCTACAATATGATCCAGTAATCTCACTTCTGGGTATATATCCAAAAGACTTGAAAGCAGATTCTCGAAGAGATATCTGCATATGTGTTTCCTATAGCAGCATTATTCACAATAGCTAAGTGAAAGTAACCCAAATGTCTATCAATAGATAAATGGATGAACAAAATATGATGCATACATACTTTGGAACATTTTTCAGCCACAAGAAAGAAGGAAATCCTTTTATGTGCTACAACATAAATGAACCTTGAGGACATTATGCTAAGTGAAATAAGCAAGTTGTAAAAAGACAAACACTGCATGTTGCATTTTTATGATGTATCTAAAATAGTGAAATTCGAAAAAACATAAAGTAGAATGATAATTATCAGGGGATAAGGGGAGTGGAAAAAGAGGAGTTATTGTTCCATAGGTACAGCATTTTAGTTTTACCCGATGAAAGTGTTCTAGAGATCTACATCAAAACAGTGTGACTATGTAATACTTAACACAACTAAACTGTGCACTCAAAAACTGGTTAGAATGGCAAATTTTGTTATATGTTTTTATATCAATTTTTTAAAGTAATACTATATTAGCACTAAAAAGAAAAGACTATTTTTTGCTTCTGAAGTGAAGTGTTTCTTATGTCCCAAAGAAAACGATTAATTAATTTGCCTTAAAAGTAAAAACTTCTTTTAAAAATAAATCAGCACCTGTAATCTCAGCTGCTTGTGGGAAAATAAATCAGCACCTGCAATCCCAGCTGCTTGTGGGAAAATAAATCAGCACCTGAAATCCCCTGGGCAACATAGTGAGACCTTGTGCCAAAAAAAAAAAAAAAAAAAGAAAGAAAAGAAAAGAAAGCATAAAAATAAATAAATCAAGAAGTGTGAGTTCTCCAGGTTTGTTCTTTTCCAATATTGCATTGGCAATTTAGGGTCCCTTGAGATTCCATATGAATTTTAAGATGAATTTTTCTATTTCTACAAAAAAAGAACTTGGGATTTTTATAGGCATTGTGTTGAATCTGCAGATCACATTGGGTAGTACTGACATTTTAACAATATTAAGACTTTTAATCCATGGTCATGGGATATGTTTCTATTTATTTATATCTTCTGACGAATTTTATTTTCTAGTATTTTATTGAAGATTTTTGCATCAATGCTTACAAAAGATATTTGTCTGTAGTTTTCTTCCCTTATGGTGACTTTCTCTGGCTTTGACAGCAGAGCAATGTTGGCCTTACAGAATGAATTAAGAAATAGTCCCTGCTCTTCCAATTTTTTTTAAAAAACGAGAAGCATTGGTATTAGTTGTTCATTAAATGTTTGGTAGAATTCACCACTGAAGCCATCAGGTCTAGGGCTTTTCATTGTTGGAAATTTTTGATTACTAATTCAATGTCCTTGCTAGTTACAGGTCTATTCTGATTTTCTATATATTGATGATTCAGTCTTAGTAGGTTTTATGTTTCTAAGAATTTGTCTCTGTGCCAAGTATAAACCTGATATATAAACCTAAGGTCTTCTCAGGTCTTTTCTTAGCCTGCACCTTTCTCTGGGCATGCATGGTTACTTTCTAATTTTCCCTGCATATGAAGTTGCTTTTAAATGGCTTGGTGTGTAATTTCTGACAACCACAAAGGAGAGAGAGAGAGAGAGGAAGAGAGAGAGAGAGAGAAATTTAGGGTGGAGGCAAAGGGGGCACTGGCCCTTTAAATCTCCTGGCTGTAACTTCAGTGAGGGAGAGGGACTTGCAACAATGAGGGGAGATGCAACAATAATGGCCAGGCCACATTTTTGTCTGCATCTCTGTGATCAGGAGAAGCAACTAGCAATCAGAGCACAGCTCTCCAATATTTGAAGAACAGGGTTCTTTCTGCTCTCCCTGGCTCCCCTGCAAGCTGTGTACAAGCTGCTCTAGGAACACAGGGACGGGTGCCTGGCAGGAGCTGAGGGGATAAGTAGATGCTACTGTGCTGACACTGACTGAAATCAATCACAAATTATTGTCTAGTCTTCCCTTGGAAGTTGCAAGCCTTCATTAGATTCCAGAGTAACAAAATAGTTACATTAGATAGATTCTGCCAGCACAATTTTTGTCTAGCTGGGAAAACAGATTCCTGGTGCTTCTTATGCTATCATTGTCTCAGAATCCCTTAAATCAAAAATTTTTTAACCTAGTTGATTGACAAAAAAATTTTTTAAACTTTCACAATGCTCAGTATTGATGAGAATGTGGGGAAAAAAACAGGCATTTTTAATATTCCTGAGTTTATGTTACTGTTATTCATGCAACTTCTTGGTAGGCATGTAGCCAAATCTGTCAAAATTTAAAGCAACTTTGACTCACCAATTCCAGTGCTAAGAATTTACCTTACATATGTACTTAAAAAAAGATACTTTGATATATGTGTGAAGATGTTCACTTGTCATTGTTTTTTAAAGAGAAACAATAGAGGAAAAAACTGTTCTTCAATAAAGAACTAATTAAGTAAATTATAGTTCACCCATACAAAACAGCTATATAAAAAGAATTAATATGAAGTGATCTCCAAGGAAACTTTGATTCACGAAAAAACAAGGGCTTGTTCTATATTTAATTATGACCACATATGTATATAGATTCCATTTGTGCATATAAATGACTAATAGTCATAGCTTCTGCATAGTGACAGCATAGATTTCTTTTGTACTTTTGTTATTGTTGTTTGCCATGCCTTCACAGTTACACTTAACCCATTTACAAGTCTGACTTAATGGAAGTCATCTCAAATATTTTCTGAAACAAATCAATTTTAAAATATGGAATCTGTGTCTATTAATTTGTCAATATTTTTTATCCCTAACCTTGCTAGGCTAGCCATATTCGTCCCAACCCCAATGCCTTAACATCAGTACCAGTTTATCAGCCCAGATATCTTAAGTCAACTAGATATTCTCTCGGTCTCTCTGTCTTCTCTCTTGTCTCTCCTCTCTCTCTCTCTTTCTCTCTCTCTTTCTCTCCCCCACCCTTTTTTCATTGCATAGTATATTAATCTGAGCATCAAATGGAAAGTTGGATAATGTGTATGGTGACTTTCGTGATTCTGATTTGCATCAGAAGTGGAAGGGAAGGAAGCAAAGAGATACACTACAACTCTTTTTCCTCTTATCATCATCTAGAGAACCCAGAGTTTATGACGATGTAGAGTTTTACTTCAAAGAAAATTGCCAGTTATGAAGACAAACATACCAGAAACTCATCATTATTTATTCTAACATCTTATGCTTTTCCTATGAGCTTTTAAAGTTCTTCAGGATAGATATTATTCTGTTTATGAAGATACAAGAACTGAGCCACAGGCAAGATTAAGTGGTTGTTGAAGGATTCAAAGAAACCGACAATGAGAGTTAGAAATGACATTCAGGTTGTCGGATTCTAACTTCTCCACCCCAGTGAGTAGTGAATCAATATCACTTTTCACCTCTGCAGGAGTTTTATTTCTAAGACCTTACTGTGTTTTTCTTTCATACAAGATTTTTAAAGTCCTTCATAAATAAATAACATTTTCACTTCAAATACATCCAAAACCCAGGAGTATTTCTCACTATGCCACCCAGAGACACTTCCCCCTTTATGGGTAGGCAAAGGAATGAGGAAATGGAGAGAGGTCAATTTAATTTCCACCTGCCATGCTCGCTTCAGCAGCACATATACTAAAATTGGAATGATACAGAGAAGATTAGCATGGCCCCTGCGCAAGGATGACCTGCAAATTCATGAAGCCTTCCATATTTTAAAAAAATAATAATTTCCATCTGTCATTGAATTGCTGTACCATCTTGAACAAATGATTTTGCTTGCATGCTTTAACATCTCAGCCATAGAATTTGGGCAAAACTTCACTTCTACTCAGGGAACTAAGAGTTAGGAAGGCAATTTTTATAAAGCCCGTGGAGCTCAATGATACTAACTGAAAAGAAAGAACAAGAGGCCACCTGCATCATTCTAACATTTCTTTAGAAGCTAAAGAATGTGTGCTGCCTCAAGAAGTTCTCTTTCCCCGCAATCACTCTGATTTACTGAGGCTCACAGGATGTCGGTAAAGGCAAGAAATCTAAAGAATTGGGCAGAAAAATAAAGCATCTATCATCCTGCTTCTGTAAGCCAGAGTTCTGTCTCTGGATAATCAGGTTCAAATTCTAACCCTTTCACTTACCAATAGTGTGACTATAGGTTGGTTATTTACTCTCTGCTTTGTACCTTTGTCTGGAAAATGGTGTTAAACTTAATACTCATAAGATTGTGAAATTAAATTAGTTAACACATACAAATAACTTAGAAGAATGTACAGCACATTATAAGAACTCAATAAATGTTAGCTATTGTTATTGTTGCTATTGATGTTATTAACAGTGATATATGATTTATGTATAAATATATAATAAAAACTTATTATATAATATTATGTTATTATATATGTTAGAATAGATAAGGGGATTTGGATGTGTCTAAATTTCACAAAGTGACCCAAACATTCTACCAGAGATAAATTTAGATCGAAATGATACTCTTTCAGATAAACCAAGAATCATCAAATTTTTTCCTGAAAAGGGCCAAATGGCAAATAATCTTGGCTTTATGGTCCATGCAGTCTCTCTCAGAACTACTCAGAATTCAATTCTGTGTTGTGGCTTGAATACAGCCATTAAACAAACATAAATGAATGGGAGTGACTGTATTCTGATAAAACTTTATTTACAAAAATAGGCCATAGTTTGCTAATCCCTAAAATAAACCAAGAAATCTTTCAAAGCATCATTGTTTTTACCTAGTGAGGGAAGCTGGGACCTCTATAAGGAAATTACTCTTTCTGCCTAAAGACTTAAGATAAAACACATTTCCTATTACCATGCTCCAGCTGTCAACTCAAGGCAAGATGATGATGCTTCCAGAGGACACAGAGTGCTCACGTTAGAAAGCAAAGCTGTAGCAGAGAGAGAGAAGCTACTTGCAGGGCAATGTGTCATTCATTTTACAAAAGGTTGGAAACAGCAACCATTTTTGAGAACATGATTGATTAGGCTTTGGTACTTAAAGCAAACTTACAGCGATTATATATGTAGAGAATGACATAATCCTAAAAATGCTAAAAAAAAAAAAAGGCATTATTGAAAAGGAAGCAATAGTCTGCACACCCTGGTATGGAACAGGAATGATGTTGGGGGATGGAGAGGGGTAAGTAATAATCAAGATCAGCGTAACACAGACCATGCAAGATGAAGGGAAAGCTGGACCAGATCAGAACCAAAAACTATTCTCATAGCTACTTCAGAGTTTTTGCCAGCTCCCTAATGAAAGAAAAAAAATTAACGTCAGAATTCTTTTGCATATCATGTATAGTGACAGTAATTAGCTCAGGATGTTCTTCTATCCTTGAGATACTGAGATGTTGAAAGAATTTCTTTGAAACCTTGTAGCTCAAAAAAATAATAACATACAGGTGTCCTCCTGCGTTATTTCATCACTGAGTTAAGGCTTGGTCAATTTGTTTTGCAGCAGAGCATTCTCATCCCAAAGCAGTAAACATTTAATGCATTGAATCCCTTGGAATGAGAGGCGATTTTCGAAGAGGAATTTAAGGAAGGCAATAGTATGAAAAATGATTAGATGGTAAAATTCACAAGGACAGGAACTTCAATATTCTGTTTACTACTGATGGACATTGTCTGATCTTTAGACACTCAAATAGATGTTGAATGAATGAATGTTTATAACATATGTTTAGGATAGCTGTATATTATTTATATTTTTATTCTATGGGATGAGTTAAGTCATTCCCAATGCACTTAACAGCTTCACATAGCTCTATATAAAAACTCTCTTCCAGATACTACCTTTATTATATGGCTAGGTAAAAATTACATAACTACTATAGTCAAGATCCATGTCCAGAATAAGTGAAATTGAATAAGCTGTGACTGTGACCATTAAAAACAAATCTTTTTCTCTCTAGCTATTCTGTATTTACATATATACACTTATATGTATGTATGTACATATGAAATAGGTAAAAGAAAATTCTGGAATTTCGCATTTGAGAGACCTTTGACACAATACCCACAAATGTCAAGGGCTGTCTTTGGGCTGACAGTGTATTTATCAGGTTTCTAAAGATCGTATTCACCAAGTTAGTCTCTCTGACTTGGAACCAAGTTAAATTGTGTCCTTATAGTTACTAGACAGTATTAAGATACTATATGTTTCTAATGAGACACCAGAAAAGAAGAAAATAAATGACAGCATTTAGGTTCTCCTCTGATGCCAAATTGCTAGTCACTTTTTTTGTATTATCAGCTGAAGCAGAGTATGTATTTTATATAACCTAGATATTACATATAAACACAATTATATAAATTATAAATTTATGGTTAATATATATTTATAGAGTTTGAATTTTATTTATGTTACATGCGTCTGTACTATGTGTATATTGGATAATTTACGAGATCTTTCACTAGAGATTTGATGATAAATTAGTAACAGTCTTAATCTGGGCCAGTACTCTAAAATATTTGGGGGGCATAACATTATATTTCTAGAAAGAAAAAAGTATTATACCTTAGAGTTAACTTTACCTATAATGCTTTTTTTATTTTTATGAAACAAGACCTAATGTTTTCATTTGGTCCTGTGGTTACTTTTTTATTGTCAAACCCCCACATTGCTAAGAATGTACTTTACAATATTCAACTAAAACTTTTTATAGTGTTTCCTAGTCTTTGAGGATTTTCAGATATAGTGTGGACTTTTAGAAAAATAAATTGTCTGCAGTGTTTTCCAAAGGTATAAGTATATCAAGGACTTTATAAACTAAAAGCCTAATAGAATTATTGTGGTATAATTTTCTGTAGGTTGTTTAAATTCTCTGAAATTTTTTCTGTTAAACTTCTGTAATTTAATACTTTGTAGGTTCTTTAATAGTCTGTAATGTTATATTACATACAGTACATGTTTAAAACATATAATACATGTTTTAAAGTAGCCAAAAAAGCAGTGGGACAAAAATAAATAACTTCTATTTAAATCAATATAAATTTGCATTATTAAGTAATTTGAAGGCAGAATTTAAAATAAGTGAAGACATAAAGCTCTATCATAGATTAAAAAAATAACTATCATAAGTAAGACAGGAACAAAGCTCATTCATAGGAACTGAGTAAATTTTTTTAAGGCACAAAGAGGCTTCTTAGAAATCTTTCTTCCTAGTCTCCTAAAAGCTATACTTGTTGAAAGGCATTTAGAGTGAATTTTTTTTTTCTCAAGAGGATATTTTAATAAAAATGGGATTGTGGCAAAAGGGAGGACTTAAAACGTTCAAGGAACTCATTACTCATATATAAATAATGTTTATAAACTCAATATACAACCTTTTACCAAACTTTATGTTTTATAATATATAATGCATTATAAAACATACATACATTTATATATGTTTTATATATAAACACACATACACAATGTATTATAAAACTTAAAGGTTCGTAAAATATTGTAAATTAAAAATTTATAAAGTGAGACATTTCAAGCATGTTTTGCAAGAAAGGAAAGCAGCATATTAATATCCATTGAAAGTATTTCCAAGGATGAAGTACTAAGAGGGAGTTACTAGAAAATGTGTGTCTGTTATGATTAAGAATGCAGAACTTGACTACAATTTTCTTTTTTTTTAAACATCGGTACATACCAGAGGACTGACAATAATTTTAAAATCTGATTCTACCACTTGCTAAATGTGTAACTTTGGGAAAATCAATTAATCTCTCTGTGCCTCTGTTTTTTCATCAATGAAATGGAGGCAATATTATACCTAACCATATTAGGATGAGCTAGTGTTACCAAGCAATCAATGGGCTTGTTGGCTGATGTTCACAGAAGTTAATACCATGGCATTGGCCTCTGAGAAGAGAAAAGCTTTATTACAAGTCAACTGGCAAGGGGACAGGAGGAAATGCTCAAATCTGTCTTCCCAAGCTGGAGGCTGGGTCAGGTTTTATAAGTGTAGGGTAATGAGGCATGATATGATTGGATTTTGCAATGAAGAGATGCCTGGAGGCATAATCTAACTGGATCCTGCTGTGGTGTGATGCCAGGGCCTCATCTGATTGGACCTTGGGTCCTGCCATGCGGCATCCACTTCTTAATTCAGTCCCTGTTCCTCAGTCCAAGCACTTAGGTTATTGCCAGTGATTGCACACTTGTTTCATCTGGGCATGCTCAGGTTACGTGACCTTCAACTTGGGTGTTTATGGCAATTGAAAAACAGCTCACAACTTTGTTACATAAAAGTTGAGCCAGACTGATCTTGTGCCGTTACAATAGGATACCATCCAGTAGCAATCCACTGCCAACAATCAGTGACTTTTATACAACAAAGTTTGCTTCCTATTCATACAAAAAATTTCTATAGGTTCATACAGTTGTCCAGGGGAGCTGTAATCCCTCAGTTGGCTCAACATTCCAGGCTGCTTGAATCTTATACCTTCTTCATATTGACAAGAGCCTCCATGCTATCATAAAGAAAGAGAAAGCATGGAGAATCCAAGCAGCACCTCTTATAGGCTTCCATGTTTTAATAGATGATAATGTTGATTATTGTGAAATAGTAAGAAAAAAACAAGATAAGGTTAACCTAAACTTTAAAAAAAATATATCATTTAATTTTAGAACTGGAAAGATCCCTAAAAGTAATCCAGTCAAACCCCTTGCTATGGTGTGAATGTGTCCCCCAAAGTTCATGTGTTGGAAACTTAATCCCCAGTGCAACATGTGGGCATGTGGGACCTCATAATTGGTGGTTAGATTATAAGGGCTCTTCCTTCATGAATGGATTAATGTCATTATCTCAGGGGTGAGTTAGTTATTCAGAGAATGGGCTTGCTATAAAAGTGAATGCAGCCCCTCTTGCTCTCTGTCTTGCACACATGCATGCTCTCTTGTCCTTATACCTTCCACCATGGGATGACACAGCAAGAAGTCCCTTCAAGATGCTGACACCTTAATATTGGACTTCATAGCCTCCAGAACTGTAAGAGATTAACTTATTTTCTTTATAAACTAGAAAGTCTATGGTATTCTATTGTAGCAACACAAAATAGACTAAGACATCCTTTTATTTTATAGATGCAGAAATAGATACCCACAGAAAGTATAAGAATTTTTGTCCTAGGTTACCTGTCCAGCAGTAGCACAATCTGGAGTCAAATTCAGATATCTCTCCTGGCTCCTACCACCAACATTTGGAAGTGTGCTAACACTCTTGCCTTTTCGGTAACATCCTAGAGGCCAGTGCCACTTGGTGGTTAAGTGTCCCTTTTTCAAATTTATATTTAATGGAAATCCCAGAAATGATGGTAATAGTAGGGGAAATGTTCTCAGACCTGAGATGGTATTGCAGTAGCTATTATTGATTTATATTCATTGTATCTTAATAATGTGAGACTTATTGCCCAACCTAACTGAAAATCCAGGATTAAATACCATATTCAAGAATAATATTTTTGCTATGGCAAGAAAGAATAAGGTCTGTGAGAAGAGGCAGAATGGAATGCCACAGAACTTTAAAAATCTTCAAAAATAAGGTCTATTTATCATTGTGCTTTCTGAATCAACATTATTTTTAAATAGATGTATCCCCAGACCCTTCTTACTCACACAGCTCTCCAAGATCTATTACTATCAGTAGGGAGAGCTAGAGTGCTGCGCTAGCTGTTGCATGTAGTTTTTGTTTCCATTCGCTGAGTGAAGGAGAAAATTAAACAATCAACATGTCAAGATAAGTGAACTGCCTGCTGCGTTTATCCCAGGGTGTGGCTGGCAATGACTAATGCAATCACTTTGCAATTGAACAGATTCAGGTTCAAAATGTAGCTTCATACCACGTATACTCACCATCAAATAGGTTTCACTGATCATCACCTAAGAGCACGTTTAGGAATAACATTAATCGGGTGTCGGGCAGATGTGGGGGTGGGAGAGGATAGGTGTATAAATACATAATGAGTGCGATGCACACCCTCTAGGGGATGGACACGCCTGAAGCTCTGATTGGGGGAGGTGAAGTGGGAGCAAAGGCAATATATGTAACCTAAACTTTTGTACCCCCATAATATGCTGAAATTAAAAAAAAATGTAGCTTCAGTTATTTCTAAAATGAAAGGAATGATCACACTTCTCTAGCCACTTCCATCCATTTAAATCATTAACGTATCAACTTTCCCCTTTCCCTTCCCCTGCTTCTATTCAGACCTCCAGCAGCGTGTGGGGGAATGCAGTCATCAGGCCATGAGGCTAAGCTGAGGGGGAATGCTACCCTAAACCACCCTGGAAAATGCCAGTCCAGAAGTACTGCTGTCTGTTACTTCATTTATTTATTTATTTATTTTTTAATTTTTTTTTATTATTTCAGCATATTATGAGGGTACATAAGTTTAGGTTACGTATATTGCCCTTGCCCCCCACCTCCCGAGTCAGAGCTTCAATCGTGTCATCCCCCAGACAGTGCGCATCGCACTCATTATGTATGTATACACCCATCCCCTCCCCCCCCACATCTGCCTGACACCCGATTAATGTTATTCCTAAATGTGCTCTTAGGTGATGATCAGTGAAACCAATTTGATGGTGAGTACATGTGGTGCTTATTTTTCCATTCTTGGGATACTTCACTTAGTCTGTTACTTCTTTGCTAAATTACTCATCTTGCAAAACTGGCAACTCAGAGATGCAACTATTGTACCCAATTCCGCAAATACTCTCATTCAAAATGTTTTTTGTGGGGTGAGTTTCCTTTTAGGCCCTATACAATGTCATCTGGCCTTATGAACAATTAGAAATATCATTTATTCAAATGACAGCCTGTTTACTTGATGACATTGACAGAAAATAGTTATAAGTAAATGTGCAATGTTAGTGTGACTTTACTCAAAGATTCTACATAAACCTGTTTAGTGAAATAAAGACCATAATGACATCCTTAAGTATAATATTTTTTTAAAAAAAGAAATATAGTACATCCTATTCTTACTAACGGCATCGATAATATTCTTCCTCCAATGAATTATGAAACAGAGAAGTCTAGATAAGGATAAAAGCAGCCCCTTAGTTATTGGAGTAGCTTAGACCTCTCAAAGGTGATATTTGTAGTTTACATTAAGCCTGAGCAAGTATTTGGGTAGTTTTATATGTCAAAACCAAAGGAGAAGCTTAGCAAGGACACTGTTTCTTGCTTTGAATGAGGCAGGCTGAGAAGACATACGCACATTTTGCTCACACGCTGACTCCCCTCCCTATTTTTTCCTGCTTCTCTCCTAGTTGGAGCTGACTCCTCCTTCCTGCAGCTCCGAGGATAGCAGGCTGATTGAAGAACACAAGGGTTCAGATTGGAGCCTGTGTTCAGGCTCCCTCTGACTGGCACTCATGAGCTCGCGCTTGGCTCACTGGCTTTCTCTCTCTCTCTCTCTCTCAGCCTTCAGAGCTGAAACCTACCTGACGATATCTCTGCCTTTGAATCCAGCTCTGGAACCAAATGCATCATTTTTCTGCTCTTAAAAGTGAATAGAGTTTGATTATTTCACGCTACAAGCTGCTTTGCTCCATAAGAAGGACCCAAAAGGATCCAGACATCATTGCTTCTCAATCTACCTGAAGAGTTTTTGCTTTCTTGCCTGAAACTTGATAATGGGAGGGAGTTTTTGGTTTGTTTTTAATAATTGGAGTGTTGAAAATACTCTTACTAATGCTTGAAATGGAACCTAATTTTTAAATATGGGTTGAGTCAGATCTAAAGGAGACATGCCTCACCATTTCCTGCAGGACTGACCAGGGAAACATCTAGAGGGAAACTGGGTGGGAGAAATGAAATCTGATTTGCAACAGCCATGCTTTGTTTTGAGAAAATTATCAGATTCACTGAGAAGGAAAATTAAATATTGACCAAGGACAATGTCTTTATTACTCAGTAACTTATCAACAATTGACTCTAGCCTGTGGAAAGGAAATCATAATTCTACGGACCTTTTAAATCCACCAGGAACTCTGAATATCTATCTTTTTTGCCTGACATGTTTAATTACTCTTGCAGCCCTGGCGGGCAGCATTTATTCACTAGTTTCCTTGCTGAGGATGCAGAACAGAACTGTCGTGTCCATGCTTGTGGCTTCCTGGTCTGTGGATGATCTCATGAGCGTCCTGTCGGTGACCATCTTCATGTTTTTGCAGTGGCCAAAAGAGATCCCTGGCTACTTCCAGTCTCTGTGCACCACCTCTGCCTTACTGTATTTATGCCAGGGTCTCTCCAGCAACTTGAAAGCGACTCTCCTAGTCTCCTACAACTTTTACACGATGCACAGAGCTGTGGGGAGCCAGATAGCCTCCAGAAGATCGGGCCAGGTGCTCGGCGTGGCGCTGACCGTGTGGGCAGCCAGTCTGCTGCTCTCTGCGCTCCCGCTGTGCGGCTGGGGCGCCTTCGTGCGCACGCCCTGGGGCTGCCTGGCAGACTGCTCCAGCTCCTACGTGCTCTTCCTCTTCGCGGTGTACGCTTCGGCCTTCGCGCTCCTCGCGGGCTTCTCCGTTCCTCTCATTCACCGGTTGCTGTGTTCGGAGGAACCGCTGAGACTCCACGCCAACTACCAGGAAATTTCCCGTGGAGCGTCCACTCCCGGGACTCCTCCTACGGGGGGGAGAGCGCTTTCCCTGTCACCAGAGGATGCCCCGGGCTCGGCCCCGCGGCGCTCTGGGGGATGTTCCCCGAGCTCCGATTCTGTGTTCGGACCGGGTGTGCCTGCTGCCGCAGGAGCTGGAGTCAGCAGGCGTGAGAACCGGGGGACTCTCTATGGCACCAGGAGCTTCACCATAAGTGTGGCGCAGAAGCGCTTCTCTTTGATCCTAGCGCTGACAAAAGTCATCCTTTGGCTGCCTATGATGGTAAAAGTGCAGTTGCTCACAAAGCGCGAGTGTGTGTGCCAGACTGTGTGAGTGCGTGTTGGAACCAGCATGCTGGTTTGGGGAGTCACCGAGAGACGCGCGGTTAAGTACGCTTCCAGATGTGTCTCGCTCCGTTGTAGAGACTCACTTGCAGGAAGGCAGCTCACCGGTAGGGTTAGTTGGCTGAGAAGCCTTTGCTGCTAAGTGCTTCTCCTTTCAAAATTGAAGGGGGTGGGGAGGGCTTTCGGTCGCGGGCAACTTAGTTTTCCTAGTTCTGTGAGGGCCAAGGGTGTAGTTTCTCACAGCAGAATCTGAGTACTGAGAAATGGAAGGAGGGAGTAAAAGGAAGGGTTTGTTTTTCCTCCAACCTTCTGTCACCCCTTTCTCTCCGCTCCATTCCTGCCTGGTAAAGACATCCCCATCCCCAGCAGGGAAAGATAGAGGAGAGAAGCATAAGACTTAAAGAGAGAAGAGAGGGGACAAAACAGGCTTTTTTTCCTGCCTTGAGGAGGGAACCCGATTGAGAGGTGACAAAGTGGCGCCCTGCTATTACAAGCGCACACGGGAGGAGGTGAGGGTCCAGGGAGCTACAAAGTCCACTTGGGGTGCCAAATGCAGGACTCCCGGATGCCTGCCCTTTTCCCGGGTAGCGTCCCCCACATCGTAGACCATGCCTTCCTGGTGGGGACTTGAGTTGGCAGGGAACGCAGACCCAACACTCCGGAACAGAAGCCCCACCAAATCTTGTGCGGTCTGGCATAGTGAGGTGCTCTCACCAGTTCCCAAGAGCAAACCACCAAAGATGAGGGCACCGGCCCAGAAGCAGAGCTTCTGACTCTCAATCAGGAAAGGGGACTGGGTAAGGGTCTGGGGCAGCGCGCTGCGGGGAAAGGCTTGGGAAGTGGAAAATGTGATTCTGGGTTAGATCTGAAGTTCTCTCGCCTTTGCAGATCCACATGGTGGTCCAGCACGTAGTGAGATCTCAGAGCCTTCCCTTCGAGACACTCAGCTTTCTACTCACCCTGCTGGCCACCACTGTAACCCCAGTGTTTGTCTTGTCCAACCGCTGGACCCACTTGCCCTGTGGCTGCATCATCAACTGCAGGCAGAACGCATACCCAGTGGCATCCGATGGGAAAAAAAGTAAGTCTGGCACTGCGGTGGTCGGGCATAATATGGATACAGTCAAATTCAGAAAAGTGGTCTATTGAGAAAGTTGCCTCAGTAGAGGATGAAGAGTTCAAGGACAAATGTAAGTGGTAAATATAGAGAAGATGTTATAACATCAAACAATTGCTAGCACAGTGTTGAAGTAGGTTTTAAATGAGACGCGGTTTAAACTATCCTGTGAAGTACTACTTGTGCTATTCAATAATTATTTTATGTAAAAAGGGAACTAGAAGTCATTCAACACAGCATGCCAGCAAAGGCATTTAGATATTATATTCACATAGCTTTTAATCCAGAGCAGAAAATTAGTGCCCCTCCCAAGTCTGCAAATAAGAAGGGCATTGCTATGAGAAGCCTGCAGAAAGCTAATAATATTATATGTTATAATATTATTAACTTTCTGAAATGATTATTAACTTTCTGGAAAGAATTAAAAACTCATTATGTTGCTGCCCATTATTATTCAGTGAAACAGTAAAGGAAAGCATTTTCCTTATTTTGCTGCTTGTATTCTTCCAAGGTTTTGAAAAGTTCTGAGTAAGTAATCAGAGAGACTGAAGACAATTTCAAAACAAATTTTAAGTGTAGGCCTCTACTGTTGGATGTATGCACACATACACACACACCCCAAACCAAACCAAACCAAACCAACCTCAGTTTCAAGAGAAGACAAAGTGGCAGAGTTTGTCGTTGTATGCTCATGTATGAATCTAGCCACACTATTTACATTTAAAAAAAATCTAAGTTCTAAAGAGTACACCTAGAATGAAAGTGGAAGGCAGGGTCAATTTTAAAACTTTGCAGTGTAATTGTTCCCATATTCTAAAACAGGCAAAGTTGAGGAATGAGCTGTATGCTTTGACTCTGCCAGAAAGGAAGAGAATATTTTTTATCAGTCCAGACAAAAGATAAGATATTCTACCATTTAATAAATTTAAGAATACTGAATTAATTGTTCCATTAATTGTCCTTTGTTCAGAATAAGCAAGTATATTATTCTTTAACAGAAGAAAGTTTATATAAAAACTGTCCATCTCACATTATTTTAGGGTTGTAAAATCTGGAGAATATCCAAGTATATTCTCAAAGATTGATTCTCTACAATCAACTTAACAACAGAGTTATTTTATAAATATTAGTCATGAAATGGCCATTTTCCATTTATTGATCACATTTAAAATTTAGAATGTCTAGATATTTTTCAACTGATCATAATTTTTTTATTGTTAAGAATGTCACAAGGTTTTATTGTTAATAGAAGGCAAATTAATCTGCATTTAAAATTACCATAGAACTTATAATAATGATGTTCTCTGGAGATTAATATCCAAAGCAACAGTGACAGAGAAAATTCGTGATAAACCTTTATGGGTCACTTACAAATACATAATATATCAGAAATCATTCACAAGCCTGAAGGCTCTAACAGTCCAACAGATTTTAACATTTTTCTGCTACATTAATGAACCAACCCTGTCTTATAATGTCTAAGATTGTAAGAAAAGCAAGAGTCCGTGCTAGTGAAAATGAAAAGTCACAATAAAGTGGTTTAAGGCGATCATTTTTAAGAAGTATAAAGCATCCATATCAGAGTGAAAACAAAGCAAGTAACAGACCTATTATTGTGAATGACTTGTGAAATATTCTATCTTCTGTACTGCACAAGATAGAAGAGACTGTGGCAAGCCAGCAGAATCAATGATCACATTAATATCACATTTTTGAAATTAAAAACATGCCTTTCAAGATTAAAATAATATTTTTTCTCTAAAATTACTATTGCTTTTATTTGATTTAATTTCAAAATTCCAAAGAAAGACTTGAAATGTGGATGCTTTTAGAAAGAGTCATGGCTGCAAAAGTAAAATATTATGAGAAACTTAATTACAAGGTTTTTATAGTTCAAATGGTTCCATTCCCTCTTTGATCCAGGCTATGCCATTGGGAAATTCTGAGAATAAGAATAATGTGCTTGTTTTTCCATTCTGAATTCCAGAAGTAAAGAAGGAAAGATTTTTTTTCCTAACTCCTATCTACCATAGACTAATTTTGCAGATGTAAATATAATTCCTCTTCTCAGCTTCACTGAACAGGAACTGAGAGACATGTAACTGGAAAATGAATGTCAGTACTGGAAAGTAATTTGCAGAAATAATAATTCTCTCCTGTTTCCAACAATAATCTTATTACTAATGTCTCAAAACAAAAGTGTTTTTGTTTTTTTAAAAAGTATGACTTTAGCACAGAGGTCTCAGGTGGTAGACATATGGATTGGATACAGCTTTCAGACTCATTTTGTTTGCCTGACATGATGTTTTCTTTTTTAAATTAAATAAACAGCTAATCAAATATTTTATATAAAAATCAAATTTTAAGCTTCTATTTTTTGACAAAATCAGAGTATCTGGTAAGTGACACATTACTCTGAAGAATTATTCATTTTTATGAGTTGATACAGTTACTTATTCTAAAATTATAATTGGCAAGATGTGACTAAAAACAAAATAATAAAGCTAATTCATTTTTCATCCAGGATTTTGGAACAGTGAAGCATTTGCTTTTCAGAACAAATACAACATTATGTTTATTTTTCAGAAGTGTAGCATAGATTTCAAAAGATTCTGGACAATATTCTGATGGTCTTTAAGTTTCTTGCAAGTTATTAGTCAGTGAAAGGTCTCTGACTTTCACTGACACAAAAAAAGTTTTAAAAACAATGCAACTGGAGTCTTTTTTAGTGACATAAAATAGGAGTCAGAAACTCTAACACCTTCAAGGCCTTCCACCTATAAATAAATCAGTTTTTTTAAAGATATCATTTTTTTAAATCATATTCCATTCAGCTAGCATCATTGAGTTAAGGCTATCCTGACAAACCCTTCCCATAACTCCATGCATGCTTCTGACAGATTGCTTCATTCATGCATTCACTCATTCACTCAACAAATATTTTTTTAGGGAAGACACATAGGTTACTATGTGTCTAGCGCTGCACTGTGATAAAGAACAGAAATTCCCAACTCATGGTCCATGAACTGAATTTGGCTCAAAGATATATTTTTTAAAACCAATTTTATAGTTACTTTTAACTAATTTTAATTATGCACCAAAATTTTAAGATCAGGATATTTTACATCAAAATCTATGAATCTGGTTTGTCTGAAAAATCACCATAGTTGACAATACAGTCCCCAATCCTTCTATAACAATTGGCTGGAGTTCAGGAGCCTACCTTAGATAAGGAGCTAGCTTTCCCATTTGCTATAATATATGTCTAACCTTTATTTGTGATTAATGTTACCTAACTGGCCCCTATCAACATTTGAGTTTTGCTACCTTTGGTTAATAAAGAAGAAAAAAAAAGGCATAGTCTTTACCCTCAAGGAACTTAAAGATGATCAATTTTGACTTTGATTCTAAGATTTCTTTCAACTTAGTTTTGGTTATTAACAATGTCATTTAAATATATTTTATAGGCATTTATCCCTTTATAGCCAGCCTCTAGTCAAATATTATCAATTCTGTGATATTGTTATAAATCTTTATATCTCAGGTTAAGTATCTCAGGTATCATGAGTTACCTCAGTGATAAAGAATTTAACTTTAGTGTAAGGAAAGTCACTAACAAATGTTTTTATTGGTTACACTTCATAATTAGTGTACTTTCTCTGAAGTAAATACAGTACATATGGGTCATTTGTCTTCCATTAACATGTTTCTTTTAAGGGTCAATTTCACATAGAGGCAAATAACTCCAATTCTGAAAAGTTAGTTTTATATTCAAGTCTTTTTACCAAGTAAATAATCTTAAGTAGATTTCCTCTGTCAACCTCAGTATTCCTAGCTGTAAAATAGGACCAATAAGCTTTTTGTTGTATACGGTTGTTGATGTGTTAAATGACATGATGTGTGCAGAAGTTGGCCTTGGAATGCTCTATCACATCAAGGTCTCTATCACAATTCTACTTTCTTCTTATGGCCTTATCTCAGACCGCCTCGTGTGTCTCATGGCATGGAGGGAGGGCCTTTATTAACATATTCCGCACACTTCATCAAAAATGTTATTCATTTTTGATTTATATATTTCAGAGTTATAATATTCCACTAATAAAACATATAGTTATAGACATCAATTTTATCAAGTGTTATATCACAAAATTGGGATATTGTGATAGTTTTTTTTTTCTTGATGGTACTGAATTGATAATTTGTCACTTTACATCCTTATTTGGAGAAAAGGGAAACCTATCAATAATTAAAATATCCTTTTTCCTTTGCTTTTCACATTGCTAAAGTAAGTTAAAAAGGCTTATTTAATTTTACTTGACTATAGTAGAAAAGGTAGGTAGAAATATAAATGAGATGTTCAAATATAAAATATAAACATCTGTTTCTACTTTTCCATTTTCCTTGAATTGACATTTTTCTTGTTTGTGCTCTGGCTCAAACAATAATGAATGATACTGACAAATTCTATTTTCCAGTCAGCAGAATTTGTTTGTAAATCTTAAGTTCTGAGAACATTTCAGTAATAGAATCAGTATGTGAACAACACTAGGGTGTATGGTAAAATGAATCAAATTTTACCTATTTTTCCCATAGAAACTTTATAGCTTTTCATAAATTATTTTCTACCAAAGACAGCTAAATGTCTGACTATAAAACACAGAGCTACCAAAGTAGAAAATTTGTTCAAAACAATACATTTGAAAGATGAAAACAAAAACATTAAGTTGTATCTTGTCTACCACCTTGATATAACTTCATTCTTAATATGTAAAAATGATCTAGCATTTAATGACATTCACACATAAAATTTTGTATCACTTTCTGTTACACTTTTGTTATTTTACTAAGATTTTGCATCATATGCACCAACTATATTTAGTATACCATCATGTTTCACTTGATTTAAATCATAAAAAGTTTTATGCATTCCTGCTAACCTCATCCTGTAATTAATCCGCTTTATAGACATTGTAAAGGGCTTCACATCACAAAAATTTAAGTCCATCCACTTTTTTACTGATTTATTCCAAATTGATTTGTATCAGAAATGTACATGTTATTTTAAAAAGTTTAAAAGCCGGTTTTCAGCATGATCTACTTTTTATTGTATGCATTTATAGACATAAGTGTCAGAAATGGTATACATCAAAATTATTAAAGCAATTATATCTATTGGTGGTATAGTCAGCTGAATAACTCACATAATATAAAGGCTACCTAATAATTAATTTCTAGCAAAATAAGATTTAAAAACAATATATTTTATCCCAAAATAAAGAAATATACAGAACAATTGATAGGCTGCAAAAACTAAAACTCAATGTGTCTGCGAGTTTACTAACTTATGGTTAAATTTTTGTTATGTAAAACTGCCTTTAAAAATTGAAAGGGTTTTCAGGATTGTATATATTTCAAGACCCTCATTGTGCAAGTGACAAAAATTAGGCCCAGGGTTATAAGATGATTTGAGTTTGTGAGGCATAATTGCTTTGGATAATTGACACAGAGTAAATGAAGGTAGTTTTTTATTGCATAATAATCAGCTTGAATGCACTTCCTATTTTTATTCACTATGTATATCCAGCTGTTGTTTTTATCTACCTTACTAGCCATGGAATTTTGTTTTTGTTTTTTACTTAGCCAAGAGGAGAGGCTTTGAATTCAATCTATCATTCCAACAAAGTTATGGGATTTATAAAATAGCACATGAAGATTACTATGATGATGATGAAAATTCCATATCCTATCACAACCTGATGAATTATGAGTGTGAAGCTACAAAAGATTCTCAGAGAAACAACCGTAATGTCTTCAATGCCATAAAAGTAGAAATCAGCACCACCCCCTCTTTGGACAGCTCCACAATAAAAGGGATCAACAAATGCACGAATACTGATATTACAGAGACTAATCAGGATTCTGACAAAGAAAGGGGTGTGTTTTCTGACAAAACAAGAGGTGATATTAACTATGAAGAAACCACCTTTTTTGAAGGGCCAGAAAGGAGACTGTCTCATGAGGAGAGTCAGAAACCAGACCTTTCAGACTGGGAGTGGTGTAGAAGTAAATCAGAAAGAACCCCACGTCAGGTACAGTAAAAGTTCTTCTTCCTGTGTAAGACTAAATATGATGGGCATGAAAAACATTATTAGTTGCTTATTTCATTCAATCAAGTCAAAGGTTAATTTCACTTGCCTCAATTATTTTCCACAATATTTCATTTTATTTCAAGGTATCTTTTGAAGGACCTTTTAATTTTGTAGGAATATATTTTCATTCAAAATCTATACATTTTGGAATCAGCAGAGTTAAATAAGCACTTTGAGAAGGGTAGACCCTTTTATTTTAACCTCAAGTAACCTGCTTAAATCCAGACCAGACTCTTAGAAATTATGTTTCAGATTAGTTGACTTGTAGATTTTATTTTTTCCTTCTCCATCCTAAAAGTATCTCACAAGTCCCCAAGGGAAGTTTTCTCTTTCATGTAAAGGCAAATATTTATACAACTAGCAATGAGAATGGTTGTCCTATTGCAATTGTACTGGACAGTTTGCCTATCAGTCTTGCAAGAACTAGTCCCTCCAGTATGCAGTAAGAAAAAAAAAAAAAAAGATTTATTCCAGAATACATTCTGGCGAGCATTTGCAAGCTATGCTGAATGTCCCATTTCCATAAGGGTTAAAGCATGGTTTTATAATGTTTTATAAAACTAAAAGAATTTGAACCTGAATCTTATCTCATTCTCTCCTTGATTCCAGCTTGCCTAGAATGATGAGAGATAGTTCTTATTTTATTGAAATTGCAGTGTAATATTGATATGAGATTGTTCTTTCTCCCAAACTCTCATATATGATAATTAAAGTTGCCCTTGCCTTCCATACTATTGATTTACTAGGAAAAAGGGACCTTTTTCTACATGATTTAATGGAAATCAGAGTCTACTTGCACCTAGTTTCTGGAATCAAAAACATAATTCTAAAAATATTCTGCTAGGAATAATGCATTAATTGACTAAAAGTATAACCATATAACACCAGCTATGAATATGAGCAGAATAATCTGAGATTTCCTTTATTCTCATTAGCTAAAACCACTAGTCTCAATCTGATATCACCATTTAAAAAGTCAGTTGAATAGTAAAACAAAGTATACAAAATATATTATTAGAAAAGATAGTTGTGCATATTGTTTAGTGATTAGAAATCTCAGAAAAATATCACTAAATATTTGCCATAAAGGGAAAAATACAGTGAAAAGCAAAAGTCAAAGAACACAATTATCCCAATTTTTAGGACAATATGTTTCCCCTAGCTAAGAGACGAATTCCTACACTTTCATCACCAATTTGTTCATAAATAATCTAAACCTCCTTGTTTTCTTGCACATAAAAATTAAGTGATATTTGTGATGAAGTGTGTGTGCGTGTGTGTGTGTGTGTGTCCCAATAACTTGTAACTACCATGTGTGCTGTTCCCCTATCCATCCTCATGTTGACCATTTAGGGGTTACAGTTATCTTGAATCTTGCTCATGTTTTTTAAAATTAGTTTATCACCAATTTGTGTACTTCTAACACAATATATAATTCAGTTTTGCTACTTTTGAGCCTTCCAAAGATGGTATCATACTGTCTCCTGGGACTTGCTTTTTGTCACTCAATATTACTTTAACTCAATTTTAAAATATATTTTTTAAAAACAGCAGGAATTATTATCTAAAATATCACAACTTATAACCCTCATTTAAAAGTCTTGATTATAGTTTGGAAAATATAATTTATTAACTTCACCTAGAAACATGTGAAAGAATCACACACTTTGCACATAAGTATATTGTCCTATGAGAATGATGAAGCACAACTTACCCACAATCTTCTTTAAATCAAAAAATAAAATGATATATGGAATGTACAAAACTTTGATCAATCCATATATCTTTCAACTATAAATATTTCCTTATTAAGAAGTGATATTTAAAAAAACTATGATGAGCAAGTAAGTCAGAAAACTTATGAAATGGTAGCTGTGGACAAAAATGATCAGCGGTAAAACAGGTAATACAATATTCAGAAAAGATAAAACTTGGTATTTCCAGAAACCAATTAAAATTAAAATACTATCATAAATTTTAAGGCATCAGGAAAAAAATCCTCAAACCAGAGACTGATATTTTTGTTATGACCTTCTCTTAACAAAATTGTCTATAGTTTTTAAGGTTAACATTAAGTGAAATTACAAAATTTAAATTTAAAAATTGTATAAAATTCTACAAAACATTTTAAAATACAAAAATTTTAATGTTAACATTGTAAATTAAAATGTTAACAAAATACATTTTGGGCCAAAAAGCTCATGAGAACTTTTTCCAAGATCAAAGACAGTTTTTAACTCTTACCCTATTCTCCAGCAGTAAATATTACATGGGAGTAAGCAGATGGTAACTTCGAAAGCACTTTCATTTTTAGCCTTTTCTTCCAAGTGCCTGCTTTACTCTGAAAGCAATGTTAACTTTTGCATCTTGTACAGTGATACATTAAACTGTGGTAGACACTGCAGTTACTTTATGAAAACACTAATTCTTTTGAATTTTTATGGCTGTACTTTCAAATATTTGGGCTCAATTTATCAGATCATATCTAATGGCACCACACTGAATAGTATGTGTATTCAGGATTTTTAAAAAGCAGATTTTATTTCAAATATATTTAGTGAGCTCTATTTTTATAATATATTTTGTTTAATTTTTTTATTAGAATTTATTTTAGTAAATGAATTCTCAGTATATCTTGTAAGACTGAGATTACCTAGTAAGAGTGTAGAGTAGATGGTAGTAGAATGATTTCAGTAGATTTAAATGAGATCCAATAAAATTTAAGAGTTGAGGGTGTTTGTAATACAAATTCAGTGTTAAACCTGGCCACACAATTGTTTCTTTTTGGACCTGTAGCAGGTAGAATCCTAAGTGGTTTACCATTAAAATGCTCAGAAGGAATAGTCAGTAATGTCAGAGTTCAGTTAGAAAGTTTTAATGTGGTGGCCACAGTATGCCTGTTTCTGAAATGAAATGATGATTTTTCTAGAGCCCCAAATTTTGTCATTTATGAAGAAAGAAAATTTGACTTAAAAAATAATTTAGTGGCTTATGGGTGATCATTCTATTTTTCTCTTTTAATACTCAGCTCATAAAATTCTGCATGGATTACATTTTCTTTTCTTTTAATGTCTTGTTTTAGAGTTCTAGAAACTCACTCATTTATTATTGTATATCTGAAACAAAGATATAACTTTTAACCCATTTAAAATCTTATCACCATAGCATCTGAAAATGAAAGGTCCTCCACTATGCCACTATAATATATATATTTATATAATATATATTTATATAATAGATAATATAATAATTATATATAAATACATGTTTCATTGTATATAAAATTATATATTATATATAAATATTTTATATACTATATAATATTATATAGTATATTATATTACATATACATAAACAGATTCTAAAACAGTCCTCAAACGAGAGACAAAGCAGGGGAAAGTGATTGTATTTAAATTTGCTACACAACCACTTAGCTTAAGGGATAAATAAAGCCAACAAGAACTAATTTTAAAGTCACCTAAGAAATAAGGAAATTTTATTTTCATTTTAAGGGAAATGTTTTAACTACCTAAAAATAGTTTTACAAATCAAAATTACATTGTGTGCTCTGCTAACAGAGTTTAGTAGCAGCATAGGTTTCTATAATCTTTTTTTATATTATTTCTTTAAGTAATTTTCATAGGAAACTACCAAAACCAAAAGTCAATTAAACTATTTTTGGTTCTTTGGACGAGTGGTTCTCAAATTTTAATGTGCATACAAATCAAATGAGGACCTTATTAAAATGCAGATTGAGATTGAGTAGGTATGAGGTGTGGTCCAAGATTCTGCATTACTAATAATCTTCCAGGTAATTCCTGTGCAAACTCAAGGATCTACTCCAGACCTGCAAAATCAAAATCCTCTGGCTGATTCATATGCATGTTAAATTTAAGCACTACTTTAGAGTCTAAGCACTGGAGAATGGATATGAGTTTAAAGAGCAGGGCAAAATTAATTTTTTCCATTTAATGTATGCTCCATCAAGTATAGTAAAACTAAAAAAAAAAAAATCCCAATGCACATTTCTCTCTCTTTTCCCGAAAAAAAGTACATCTTCTTTTTTCACTTTTAAAAATAAACTATTAAAAAACAAATTTGGCACAAAATATTAGTGTTTCTTGTGACATTTTCAGCTTAACAATAGTATGTGCTTAAACTTGTCTCTGAGTAACTTTTGACATTTTTAACTGAAATGACCATAATAAGAAAACACACTTATCACCTTCTATTTGTGGCCTCCACCCAGTCATCCTAACACAAATGACTCTCTGGAGTATAGATATTTTATTTTTGGATACATCCATTTATTTGAAGAGGTTAGTCCATTACTCACTGTTCAGGGACCTGAAAATCATTATACAACTTTCTTTTTAAAAAATTTATAACTTTTATCATTTTTATGATTATAAAAATAATATACAATTATTGTAGAAAATTTAGAAATTGCTGATAAGTAAAGAAAAAACATCCACTTCCAACCACCTAGAATTAATCATTGTTTACATTTTGTCATATAAAATGTTGGGCTCTTTCCTATGCATATATTTTTACTTTTGATAAAAATGGAATCACACTGCATGGGGCAGCATAGGTTTCTATAATCTGCATGGGATCTGCTTTTCTCTATTTTCATCTCATTTAAGTTGTTGCAGCCCTTTGTGTCACTATCTGGTATAGTTTTGAGTGGTTATTTGAAGTGTGGCTGAAAATCTTCCATGCATGTAAATTTGTTCTCAAGTATTTAAAGGCTCAGAAGTTGAAACTAAGTGAGTTTTATTCTAAACTAATTTGGATATTTCATAACACATTTTGTGATCCTCATATCGTGCATAATTTGCTGCAATGAGTTAAATAGAGCTAACTGCTCACTTTCTACAAATTCAAGGGAATTAGCATTGGATCAAGGCTTGTGTGAAAACTGATAATACACCTGTTAAGCTAAGAATTCTGTCAAGTCTCATGCCTTATAGAGAACTTAAAGGCTATGTACTGAAACCACCCAGCTATGGCTTCAACCTCTTCTATGACCTTCTATAAAAGGCTATGTACTGAAACCACCCAGCTATGGCTTCAACCTCTTCTATGACCTTCTATAGAGTAACTACCCATTACTTGAACTCAAGTTTCTGGCAACTCATTATATGTTTAAAACTTTTTATTGTGAACTAATTTTAGACTTACAAAACAGCTGCAAAAATCGTACAGAGAGTTTCAATATATCCTTTATCCAAGTTCCACTAATGAAAACATGTTATATAACAATAATGCCATTATCAATAAATTATTAACTATAGATCTTATTTCAGTTTTGGCAGTCGTCCTCCCTGCTGATACCCTTTTTCTGGTCCAGGATCTAATCCCTGATTACATGCTGCATTTGTTTTTATGTCTCCTTACCTTCAATCTGTAACAGCTCCTCCGTCTTTCTTTGTCTTATATGACTTTGACACTTTTGAAGACTACTGATCTGTTTTGGTTTGTTTTTGGAGTTCCCCTGAATTTGTAGTTGTCTTATGTTTTCTATTGATTAAATTGAGGTTATGTATTTTTGGCAAGAATACCACAGGAGTGACATTTGCCTTTTCTAGTACATCATATCAAGAGGTACATAATGTTGGTATGTCTTTTGATGGTAATGTAAACTTTGATCACTTTGCAAAACTGGTGTCTGTCAGATTTCTCCATGCAAAGTTACTATTTGCCTGTTTATAATTTATAAGTGTCTCATGGAGAGCCATTTTGAGACTATACAAATATTCTGCTTTATATCATACTTTTCTCCACTAACTTTAGTGTTCATTGATGAATCTTGCCTGCAACAATTATTATGTGATGGTAATTTTTTATTCTATCATTATTTCTGATTTATCATTGGAATTCTACTATAAAGAAAAGCTATCTCTTTTCCTCCATTTACTTATTTATTTATATCAGTATGAACTCATAGATATTTATTTCAACTTATAGTTTATAAGCCACACTATAATTTATTTTGTTACTCAAATTGTCCTAGATTTGACCATTGAGAGCTCTTTCATGTTGGTTTCTGTATCCATTCAACATGCCATCATCATCTTTTCCTTACTTTCCTCACTTTCTGACAGCACAAGATATTCCAGCATCTTGTATTTTTCTTGACCCAGCCCTAGAATCAACCCTTTTTCCAAGGAGCTTTGGCTCTTTTTATTGGAAAATGGTATTTAGAAATCAGGACCCAGGTGCTAGGTATGCTCATTGCTACTGAGGTGTCTTGCTTCTAGAACCCTATTGGACAGAGCTAGTGATACAGGAAAGTGGAACCCAAAACTGGGGTCTGGCCAGAAGACCAAGTAGGCTCTTAGCTTCATGCAGGAATTCAAGAGCAAGCTGACAGAGTAAAACAAAAGCAAGTTTATTAAAGAAAAGAAAAAAAGGAGACTGCCCCATAGATAGGACAGTGGCTATCCCTCAGAGCAAAAGAGAGTAGCACCTTGTGAGTTTTTAGAGTCTTATTTTATACCTTCTATTTAATTTTATGTTAAGTGGAGGGAGGATTTTTCATAAGATTTCTGGAAAACGGGTGGGGAGTTCCTGAAATCGAGGGTCCCTTCTCTTTCTAAACCATGCAGGTAACTTCCAGGTGTTGCCATGGCATTTGTAAACTGTCACCTGCACTGCTGGGAGTTTCTTCTAGTATGCTAATACATTATAACTAGTGTATAATGAGCAATGAGGGTAACCTGAGGTCATGTTTTGTGGCCATCTGGGTTCTAGCTGCTTTGGGTTTCTCTGCCGTCTCCTGTTTTATAAGAGATCTTGGTTCAGGTTTTATGGCTCCTTATGGAGCAAGGCCTGCTGGTTCTCGATCTCACTAGGAAATACATATACATATGCTCATGTACACATCTATATTTCTATACCAGTCTCTATTTGTAAATAATTTTAAAACATGAGTTTATACTGATACCTCCAATTCCAATCAACTACTATAGGATTCATTCATGCCTTTCCCTTTTTTTATTTGTGATTTCTTTTTCTGATGATGAGAAAAACTGGCTCTTATTATCCACAGATATATTTACTTATTTTCCCAATCCTGGTATACACATAAAGTTTTAAAATTGCTAACCCACACCCTTGTGGGAAAAAATATTAACTAGAGTATAATATTAATAGTTGTGTACAGTTCTTTTTATCTTTAGCTTACAGTTTATAGTCAGAACGTAATCTTTGAAAGTTACACAAGTCCGTGCTTTTGTTCTCCATTCCCTTCATGCTGTATTACATTTTGGGTTCCCCTCACATCCTTTTTGATTTTGATTATTTATGTTTGAGTAGGTAAAGCATTACCAGGTTTCCAAGAGTCAGAACTATAAAAGGTATACTTTCCTCACTCATTCCTTCTTCACTGTTTCTATTTCCCATTCTTCTCATGCTGTTCCTATTCACCCTCTGTAAATAACTAATTATATAGTTTATGGCTTAACCTACCTGTATTTCTTTTTGCAAAAATTGGCAGATACATGCTTATCTTCTTATAGCCCCTTTTTTCTTACATGTATAAAAGATATGCTTTTGCACTTTGCTTTTTTAACTTAATATATCCTAGAAGTTACTACATGTCAGTTCATAGACATCTTCCTCATTCTTTTTTTTCATAACTACATAATAATCTAGTGTAGATATATCATAGTCAATTCAACTATTCTCTTTAGGCTGTTTCCAACTTTTTGTGATTAAATATAGTATTGCAATGAGTATATGTATTTTCAAATTATTGGAGGTATATTGTCAAGGTAAATTCCTGGAATTAGGGTTTCTGGATCAAATGGCAAGTGCAGTTTTATTAGAAATTGCCAAATTCCCCTTAAAAAGCATTAAACCAGTTTTCACTGCCATCAGCAATATATGACAGAGGATCTTTTCCCCCACCACTTCAGTAACAGTACATATTGTCATACTTTTTAATTTTTGCCAGTCTGATAAAAGAGAAATGATATCTCAGGGTTGTTTTAAATTATATTTATCTAATTATAGGTGTGTTTGAATAGTTTTTGTATGTTTAAGGGATGTTTTTATCTTATTCCTTTTTGTAAATTATCTGTTATCTTTTTCTGATTTTTTATTGGGATTTTTCATTTATCTTTCAATTTTTAAGAGTTTTTTACACATTAGAGATATTATGTTCATGACATACTACATTACAAATATTTTTTTCTAATTTTTTAGTTATCTTTTACTTTTGTTTATGGTATTTTTTACCACACACAACTTTTTATTTGTTTATAGTAAAAATTATCAATCTTTAATTGCCTCTGGATTTTGAGTAATAGAAAGCCATTTTAAAACAGAATTTACTCATGTTTCTAGTACTTGTGTGGCTTAAATTTTTACATTTGGATCTCAGGTCCATTTGGGGTTTATTTTTGTGTTTGGTGTCAGATATGGATATAATTATATCTTTTTTCCAAATGGTTGCTTGTAATTTATTTAAAAGCAACATTTATTTATTTGTTTGTTTGTTTGTTTGTTTGTTTACTTATTTTATTTTATTTTATTTTATTTTTTTGAGACAGAGTGTCGCTTTGTTGCCCTGGCTAGAGTGAGTGCCGTGGCGTCAGCCTAGCTCACAGCAACCTCAAACTCCTGGGCTTAAGCGATCCTACTGCCTCAGCCTCCTGAGTAGCTGGGACTACAGGCATGCGCCACCATGCCTGGCTAATTTTTTTTCTATATATATTTTAGTTGGCCAGGTAATTTCTTTCTATTTTTAGTAGAGACGGGGTCTTGCTCTTGCTCAGGCTGGTCTCGAACTCCTGACCTCCAGCGATCCATCCGCCTCGCCCTCCCAGAGTGCTAGGATTACAGGCGTGAGCCACCACACCCGACCTAAAAACATTTATTTAAAAGCCAATCATTATCCACAGTGAGTTATGCTCTTTATCTTATACATTTTCACGTTTTCTTGGATCTATTTCTGGACTTTTTATTCTACTTCACTATTCATCCATTCACGCACTGATATCTCACTGTTTTAATGAGGAAGGTTGTTATAATGAGTTTATTGTCTGGTAGGGCTGATCTCCTTGCATTTTTTTCTTTTTTAGTATTTTTCTCGCTATTCTTGCCTGTTTCTTTTTTCATATCGAATTTAGTTTCAACTTGTCTAACTCCATAAAAAAAGCTTCATCAGGATTGTGTTAAATGTATAAATTAACTCATAGAGAACTGACATCTTTTTAATGTCAACTTGTCCTATGCAAAAACAGGGAATGTCTTTCCATTTGTTCTAGTCCATTGTATCTTTCTCCTGAAAGATTTTGTGTTCTTCATATAAGTTTTACATATTTTTGTTAAGTTTATTCCTAAGTATTCAATCTTCTTTGTCTCCATTATAAATGAGGTTTTCTCTACCACTATGTCCTCTAACAGGATATTGTTTGTGTACATTAAGGGTATTATTGATCTATGCCTGTTAATTTTATATCTGCTACCTTACTGAATCATTTTATTGATTAAAATTTTTATCACTATCGGGGTTTTCTAGGTATATTTTACCCTCTGCAAATAGAGATTGTTTTACTTCTTCTTTATCAATTCTTATGCCCCTGTTTAATTTCCCTTGTCTGATGATATTGGCCAATACTTTTAGAACAATGTTGAATAGCTGAGGAAATAGCAAGCATTTTTGCCTTGTTCTTGATACTACTGGAAAGGTTTCTAATATTTTCCCATCAGGGAAGATGCCAGCTCTCAGTACTTTGTGAGGCAACTAACTAATTTAAACTTTTGATGATGATGATGATAGCTAATATTTATTGAGTACCTGCTATGTTTCATACAAGGTTCTAAGCACTTTACGTGAAATTGCTCACTTAGCATTCACAAAAACTCTATGTGGTAGGTACTGTTAGTTGATTTTACAGATGAAAAAACTGAAGCACAGAGAAGTTAATCCCAAAGTCTATCAGATCCTGGGAGCAAACTTAGGCTGTCTGACTCCAGAGACAGTCCACATGCTCACTACCATACACTTCTTCAGAGAGATAGTTTTGATGGTCAACAAGTCTTTTCTTACAGTAAGTTCAAATCCCTTCTCTTCAAAGGGGCAGATTAGTATCACCTGGGGAATCTTTAAGGCTGCTCAATCCCACCCACAGAAATTCTGATTTAATTGGTCTGGGGTGAAACTTGAGTATCAATATTTTTAGAAACTCTTTGTGTGGATATTTGAAAAATGTATAATCTACACAGAACTTTTATTTAGAATACATAATTTGTAAAGAACACCAATAAATCAATAATAAAACAAGAGACAATGGAATAGAATATGAGCAAAAGATTTAAACTCACACTTCCTGTAAGAGGAAACCCCAATAGTCATAAACATATGTGAAGATAAATCATATCATTATGTTTTCTTGTATTTTGACAGATAAGTAAGTTGAGCTGAGCTTAATATTCCAGTGGTGTGTTGGTGAATGTTAAACTACTGACTTTGTGGGGAAAATGTGTTATGTATGTAAGTATAATAGAAGTATATGTATAAGTTTTACTGAAGTAAAAGATATGCAACACATAATTTACAAATAATATTAAAATAGATGTTACTCTTTATTGTAAATTCCATACAGCCACTTGATTCTCACAGAACCCTTTGGTTGATTTTTACCAAAATCTTATATCCATAGCCACCCTATAGTTGCAACTGAAAATATAAATGTTGGTTAACATTTTTATACATTAATGAGTAAGGTGAAAATTAAACAAAAAAAGACATACGCTAAACTCATTTATTAATAACATAGGTGATTTCCTTGTTGAATCAGATAATTAGTTTTTAAATACTCTATTTTCCATGCTCTTCACAATGTATTAGCTATAGACATGACACTTAATATATGTTATTAACATTTTTCCTTTACTTTCTTAACTCTCAAGACAATCAATAAAACAATAAATCAAGTTCTAATTTGAAGCATTTGCTGACTTTCATGGTACAAATACTCCAAGCATGTCTGATTTCAAGCTACCAATGTGACATCACTGAATGCAGACTTGGGAAGAGATATACAGTAACACAACATCCTATAGTATTTCCAACATACAGATACAATAGATGTAAATAATCTCAAGAGCCTAGATAATAATGAAATATATTAGAATAATTGGAAGTGGTGAGTTTTGAGTATTTATTACCTTTGTTTTTAATATAATTCAGTTTATTATAAGTTTATATAGTTTAACTTTTTTTTTTTTTTTTTTGAGATAGAGTCTCGCTTTGTTGCCTGGGCTAGAGTGAGTGCCGTGGCGTCAGCCTAGCTCACAGCAACCTCAAACTCTTGGGCTTAAGCGATCCTACTGCCTCAGCCTCCCGAGTAGCTGGGACTACAGACATGCGACACTATGCCCAGCTAATTTTTTCTATATAGATTTTTAGTTGGCCATATAATTTCTTTCTATTTTTAGTAGAGATGGGGTCTCGCTGTTGCTCAGGCTGGTCTTGAACTCCTGACCTCGAGCAATCCACCTGCCTCGGCCTCCCAGAGTGCTAGGATTACAGGCGTGAGCCACCACGCCCGGCCAATATAGTTTAACTTTTAATAACCAGCTTGCAAGGTTCCTGAAAATGTCATGAGCCAACATGAGCCAGCTCCAGGACACCACTGGCATATTCTGTTGTTTAAGAAAATCCAGCATAAAATACATGCGATAACACCCAGTCTCTGATCATATGAACCATAGTCCCTCCAGGCTGGCTATACTGGACCGCTCCCTCCATCCATGTTCTCTTTTAGACCTTTTCTGACTCTATCTCTTCTTAGAATCTGATTCTTTCTCTGTTTTTCCATTTATGAGTCTGTCCTTTACCAGGTACCTCACCCTAGAATTGGCTTAAGTGTTTGGTTTTCCTCTCTTGACTCTCAACTTTTCCCAACTAATAGGGATTAGATTTGCTTCCATTTCAAATTCGGTCTCTAATTCAGGAACACTTCTCTCCTTCCTCTCACCATCCCAATGGACACACGAATCAGTGGGATGTCCTCAGATACCCAAGTTACATGACTGGCATTATTATAAGCTTTAAACTCAAGGCCATGTCTTCTGACTCAATGGTTAGTGCTTTAAAAAAAAAATGCTATGATTTTTAAAATAAGAAGGAGCTGACTGACAGAAGAGACCATCCGCATTATTTTTTTTACCTCTATCTCCCTCACTACCACAGTCTGTTGGAAATGATTAATGAAGATCTAAAGAGTTAAAAAAAAAACAAAGAGAAGAGAAAAGGTAGCTCTGGCCCCTACAAAGTTCTTACATACGTAATAAAAATCTGATTTTAGTATTTACATTCCTAAAAATATTTTATTAATATCAAGCATTATTTGCAATTGTGTTTTTAGAATCATAATATTTTGTTTTCCTTTAGTTATAATTTAGATTTAAACTCTCTGAAAATGACACCCTATCAAATTACACAATGTTTAATTTAAATGAATAGTTCCCATACTGAGTGATAATAAACTTTAAATTTAGGAAGACTTTAAAATAAAAGAAGGGTAACAAAGTCATTTAACTATAGACAGAAATGTTTTAAAGCCTCCCATTGCTGCAAGTTAAAAGTCATGAAACAAGAGAAAATATATTTTAAGTAGATATATTTACAATCAAGAATACTATTGCTTTAGTAATGTCTTAAATAAAAATAAAAATTCCTTGCTAATATTATAGAAACCAAAAACATGTGAACTCTACTATTCCTCAACAATTACTAATAATTAGCTGCTTGACATTGTTTCTTAGTGTCTATTATCTATCTTGTAAAATGAGAATAGTTATATTGGTCCCACACTAAACAAACATTTCCTAATATGAAATGGAGACCGGTCTGAATAAAAATTTTACATAATTTTATATAATTTAAAGCTTAAAGCTCATTTGGGCAACATCATGAAATATGCTTGGAGCAAAATGTTCCAGAGAGAATCTCAGAATTCAGACCACCTCAGTACTCTTTAGACTTAGGTTCAAATCTAGACACACATGAACATATTTATAATTCTTCTTTTTTTTTTAAAGACAAGGTATTGCTCTGTTGCCCTGGTTGGGCAGTGTTGGGCTCTGTTGCCCAGTGGTGCAATCATAATTCACAGCAGCCTGGAATTCCTGGGCTCAAGCAATCTCCCTACCTCAGCCTCCCCAAGTAGCTGGGACTATAGATGTGCACTACCACACTCAGCTAATTTTCCTCATTTTTTATAGAGATGGGGTCTTGCTATGTTGCCCAAGCTGGTCTTGAACTCCTGGCCTCAAGTGATCCTCCTGCCTTTGCCTCCCAATGTGCTGGGATTACGGGCATAAACCATTGCATCTAGCCCCATATATAATTCCTAATCACTGCTCCTCTTATCGGAGGGAGCCTAAGGAATCAGGAAAAATATTAAGTAGTCAAGAAATATAACATTTTCAAATATTAAATATTTTTGAAACCCCTGACTGTGTTTTCCTATCAAGAAAACATCTCTAAATTATTTCTTGCCTTCTCACATTTTTTTGTTTTGGTCATATACTCAACGTTTAGAAAACATTACCTTTAATTGGCAATGTGTGTTTTTTTAAGGTATCTATAGTTTTGCTCTAGAAATTACTATAAAACTTGATTTTAAAGATATTTCCCCCAGTCTACCTGCTTAACTTTTATTCACATTCCAAGAATAAGTCAGCATTTCTTGGGAGTATTATTAAGTGCTTCTTTTAGGTTGATATCTCAATCTTCAGGTCTGTTTTGGCTTTCTAGCTTGTTAGTATCCCAGCATTCACTTTTCTTTCAAAAATATTACAGTTTTTCACCTATATTAATTATAGACTTGTTGATCTAAAACATTATATTTCAGCCTTGCAATCTGTAAGAATTCAAATATTCTTTTTACAAAGCAAGAAGGGAGGAGTCAGCTTGAATGATCAATAGTAGATGGAAGCTACCAAGAGTTGGAATGCTAATTAAAAGACAATTAACATTAGGTCTGACAGCTGACTGATTAATGCTAGTCAATCAATATCTGCATGTCTACATAATGCAATGTTTAAAACATTTATATTTGGGTTTAAGTCTTACAGTATCTAAAACTTTTTTCCAACTGTATTTTAGAGTAACTCATAGTTATTAATTTAGTTAAATTGGCCACTTCATCTCAGTGTTCTGGGACCAAGTCTTCTATATTCTAAATATGCACTGTCTAATAATGTAGTCACTAGCCACATGTGGCCTTTTAAATTTAATAAAATTAAATAAAAATTTTAGATGTGTTCCTCAGTATCACTAGCCACATTTCAAGATCTCAATAGCTACATGCATCTGGTGGGTACCTCACTGGACAGTGAAGACATAAACCATTTCCATCATTGCAAAAATTTCTACTGAATAGAGTTACTCTATAGCTTTTATGTTATAAACCTCATTTAAATAGCTGAAGTCCATTTTTTTCTTCTCATCTATTACTGCCAAAACCAGGTGATCAGGACTCAAATTCTATCCTACACACATCCAACCCAAGTTTAATGCCAACACAAACCTGGGGGGCTTTAGTCTGCACTAAAGTATGCGCAAAACATTTGCTTTTATATATAATGGTCCCAGTAGATCCAGTGTTGCCCTTGCTCATCTTTGGTCTGGGAGACTCATGGGAGATAAGGTCATTTGCAAAGATTTGGACCCATTTCCCAGGTGGCTGCAGTAAGTTTAAATATACTCTATCCCCAGAATAAGTGATAGTTCTTTCCTTTGTGCCTTTTTTTAATGTATACCTCTCTCTACTATCTTCAATGATATATATTGTAGTTATGTGTTTGCCACTAGATTGAATCTTTTAAAAATCTTTATTTTAATTTTATTGAGGTAAGAACACTTGCATGAGATCTACTCTCTTAACAGATTTTTAAGTGTACAATGCAACATTATAAACTATAGGCACAATGTTGAAAGCAGATCTCTAGAATGTATTCATTTTGGGTTGCTGAAACTTTACACCCATTGATTAGCAGCTCTCCATTTCCTCCTCTCCCTATGCCTAGCAAACAAGGTTCTGTTCTCTGCTTCTATGTTTTCGACTATTTTAGATACTTCATATGAATGGAACCATGAGGTATTTGTCCTTTTGTCATGGGCTTAGTCCACTTAGCATAATGTCCTCAGGGTTCATCCATGTTATTGCATATTGCAGGATTTCCTTCTTTCTTAAGGCTTAATAATATTGCATTGTATGTATATACCACTTTATCTTTATCCATGCATCTGTCCATGGACATTTCAGATGTTTGCATGTCTTGCCTATTGTGAATAGTGCTACAGTGAACATGGAAATGTTAATATCTCTTCAACATTATAATTTCTTTTGGATAAATAACCAGAAGTGGGATTGCTGGATCATATGGTAATTCTATTTTTAATTTTTTGAGGAATCTACATACTGTTTTTTATAGTAGCTGCACCTATTTTGCATTCCCATAAATAGCACACAAGGATTTCAATTTCTTTATATCCTCACCAACACTTACTTGTCTGTTTCTTTTATAATAGCCATGCTAATACATGTGAGCTGATATCTAATTGTGATTTTGATCAGTACAGTAGTGTTCAGTATAGTAGTCTTTCACCTCCTTAGTTAGGTTTATTCCTGAATATTTTATTCTTTCTGATGCTATTGCAAACGGGACAGTTTTCCTGATTTTCCTTTCAGATAGTTCATTGTTACTGTAGAGAAGTACAACTAACTGATTTTTGTATGTTGATTTTGTACCCTGCTGTTTTACTAAAGTTGTTAATCAATTATAACTTTTTTTGGTAATATTTTCTACCTATAAGATCATGTCATCTGCAAACAGGGACGGCTTTACTTCCTTTTTGACCTGCATGCCTTTTCTTTTTCTTGCCTAATTACTCTGGCCAGGACTTCTAGTACTAATAGAAGTAGCAAGAGTGGGCATCCTTGCTTTGTTCCTGGTCTTAGAGAAAAAGCTTTAAAAAATTTTTCTACTGAGTATAATGTTAGCTGTGGGCTTTTCATGTATGACCTTTGTCCTGTTAAGGTAATTTTCATCTATTAATATTTATAGTCTGTTAACAGTTTTTAACATGAAATGGTGTTGAATTTTGGCAAATACTTTTTCTGCATCTATTGAGATGATCATGTGATTTTTATCCTTCTTTCTGTTAATGTGTTATATTACCTTAATTGATTTGCATATGCTGAACCATGCTTGCCTCCGAGGGATAAATCACACTTGGTCATGGTGTATGATCCTTTTGAGTAAGCTGTTAAATTTGGTTTGGTACTATATTGTTGAGGAGTTTTGCATCTATATTCATCAGGGATATTGGCCTATAGCTTTCTTGTGATGTTTTTGGCTGGCTTTGTTATCAAGGTGATACCGGCCTCATAAAATCAGTTTGGAAATATTGCATCCTCTTCAGTCCTTTAGAAGCGATTGAGAAGAATTGACATTAATCCTTCCTTGAATGTTGGGTAGAATTTAACTTACTGATGTGTAGTTGCTCATAGTAGTTTCTTATGCTTCTTTCTATTTTGATTTCATCAGTTGTAATGTCTTCTCTTTAATTTCTGATTTTATTTATTTGAGGCTTCTCTCTTTTTACTTAGTCTAGCTAATGTTTTGCCTATTATTTTTAATAATAACATAAAATATTATTTTATTAATAATAAATAACAATTATTAAAACTGAGACATTGAAGTCTTCTACTATTATTGTATTACTGTTTATTTTGTTATTCAGTTCTGTTAATGTTTGCTTTATATATTTAGGTGTTCTGATATTGACTGCATGCATATTTATAATTGTTACATATTCATGGTGAGTTGACCTTTTATCATTTATATAATGTCCTTCTTTGTCTCTTTGGGCAATTTTTTACTTAAAATCAATTTTATCTGATATAAGTGTAGCCACTCTTTCTTTCTTTTGGTTACCATTTACATAGAATTTTTTTTTTACCCCTTCACTTTCATCTATGTATGTCCTTAAATCTGAAGTTAATCTCCTGTAGACTTCATATAATTCTATCTTGCTTTTTTAAAAATCCATTCAGCTACTCTACGTCTTTTGATTGGGGAATTTAATCTATTTACATTTAAAGTAATTGATGTACTTCCTTTTGATAAGGAAGGAGTTACTATCGCCATTTGTTGTTTTTTGACTGTTGTATAGTTCTTTTGGCCATCTTTTCTCCTCTTGCTGTCTTCCTTTCTGTTTGTTGATTTTTCTTTTTGATTGATGAGCTTTGATTTTATTTTCTTCTTTTTGTGCATCTTCTGTTTGTGTTTTCTTTGTGGTTACCATGAGACTTACATAAAACAACTTATAGGCATAACAGTTGATTTTAAGCTTAACAACTTAATTTCAATTGCATACAAAAACTCTACCCTTTACTTCTCCCTCCCCCCTCACACACATACATTTTGTGTTACTGATGTGACATTTTACTTCTTTTTATATAGTGTATCTATTAACATATTTCTATAGTTATAATTATTTTCAGTACTTTTGACATTTATCTTTTATACTACAATCAAAAGTGATTTATTTACCACCATTACAGTATTATAGTATTCAGTATTTTACTATATATTTACTTTTACCAGCAAATTTTATACTTTCATATGTTTTTGTATTGTTGTTTAGCATCTTTTTGTCTCAATTTGCAGAACTACCTTTAACATTTCTTGTTAGGCAGGTCCAGTAGTGATGATCTCCTTTAGCTTTTGTTTGTCAAGGAAAGTCTTCATTTTTAAAGGACAGGTTTTCCAAGTATAGTATTCTTGTTAGGCAGTTTTTTTCCTTTCACCACTTTGACAACTCCCTTCTGGCCTGCAGTGTTGATGATGAGAAATTTGCTGATAAACTTATGGAGGTTCCTTTGTATTGGATGAGTCACTTTCTTTTGATACTTTTGAAATTCTCTCTTTGCTTTTGAATTTTGCAAATTTGACTATAATGTCTTACTGTGAATTTTTTTACCTTTACCTCTTTGGGTTTGTTGAGCATCCTTGATCTGGATGTCCATTTTCATCTCCAGGTATGGGAAGTTTTCATCCATTATTTCTTTGAATAAGCTTTCTGCCTCTTTATCTCTCTCTCCTTCTTAGACTCCCATAATGTGTATATTGGCACACTTGATGTCATCTCATGAGTCCCTTATTCTTTTTTCTTGTTGCTCTTCTAACTGGATAATTTCCAATGAATTGTCTTAGATTTTGCTGATCCTTTTTTCTGCTTGATCTATTTTTCTATTGAATCTCTCTAGTGAATTTTTCAGTTCAGTTATTTATTCTTTATCTCTATGATTTCTGTTTGGTAATTTTTTTTATATTTTCTTACTTTTTGTTGAAATTTTCATTTTGTTCACATATTACTCTCCTGATCTCACTGAGCATCTTTATGAGCATCTTTTTAAATTCCCTATCAGGTAAATCATATATCTCTATTTCATTAGGGTTTGTTTCTGCAAAATGATCTTGTTGCTTTGTTTGGAACATATTTTCCTGTTTCTTTATTCTCCTTGACTTTTTGTGCTTGTGTCTATACGTTAGACAAAACAGTTACTATTCCCTGTCTTCATGAACTAGTCTTGTACAGGAGAGGACCCTCAGCAATCAGCCCAGCCAGAGATTCTAGGAGGCCCTCAAACCTTCATGTTAAGTCAAACTGATATCTTTGTTTTCATTGGCCAACAGGCATCTAGAGTATTCTAGGTCTCTTCAGTGCTCTGAAAGAGGTAAAACAGATACCCCTGCCTCTGGCAGCCCTTAGCAGAATCAGATTGTAGTAAGTATGGTCCCATCCTTTTCTTCCCTCACCAGGGAGAAGCTGGGAGCTAGAGGTTTTTCCCATCCACTCACTTTGCATTGAGCTGGGGGAGTGACTGAGGCTGTGGCATGAGTTAACTTAATATTTCAAACCATAGTCTCTGGTCTCAGTAGCTCCCAGGTGACTATAATATGCCAAGTTCCATCAGTTCTCTGAGACAGGCAACATAAAAGCCAGTACCTTGGGAAGCCCCCTAAAAAATATCAGAGAATTAGATGCACAGTCCTATTATTTCTTTCCCTTTTCAGAGAGACCCTGCAATCTGGGGTGGGAGGAGGGGTTTCTCTGTTTGTTTGTTTGTTTTGATTGTATTCTTTGTGCTGAGCTGGGTTATTTCATGTGTTAGCTTGCTATTTCAAACCATAGTCTTTGCTCTTAGTATCCCTGGGTGACTGGTCCCATCAAACCTCCAAGGCAAGTGAGACAGAAGCCAGTGCCTCAGGCAGCCTCCAAAATATACCCAAGTGTTCAATGTATGGTCTTTTTCTTCTCTTTCATCCTCAAAGAGAAATTGAGAGCTGGGGTTCCCCCCCTCCTCAAGTATATGGCACCATGCCAGCGGTAGGGCCCTTGGTGAAGTGATGTTCCAGCCTCTCACTGTTTTTTATGTGGTTGGTTTCACACTTGCCTGGGATTCAGGAGCCTTTTGACTAGTTTCCAGATTTCTTACAAAGTGAATTGGCCTGTGTTTTATTGGAGAATCACTGGGGAATCATTGTTTCTATGGGAGAAAGAAGGGTCTAGAGCTTCCTATTCTGTCACTTTGCTGACATTCCTGATTGAATTTTTAAATCTTTGTGTCTCCTAGAACCTTGTATGATGTCTGTGTGAAATTAATACTTCATGATGATTAATTAATGAATGACCTGTGGCTCAACTACTCTTTTCCAGATTTTCATATGAGTGTTTACCTTTTCACAAAATTCTGAGGAAACTCATTTGTTCTTCTTCCTTGCCTGTGTTAACTCCCACTCCCATTCACTAGAAAGTGCTTTATGTAGACAAAGTGGTTCCTTTAATTTTTTTGAATATATGTTTATATTTGTGAAATGTGTAGCATAACAGTGATTCTATTTCTTCTGACAGTGGTCAATTTATTAGAAAGAATTCTGCTCTCCAGCTCTCTGTACCATGAATGATAAGGTTCTGTACTGGGATAGTCAACCTCCAGGATACACACAGGTAAATTGAATGAAGTTCAGGATAATAGAATTGGATGGAATAGAGTCAGGCAATGATAAATAATGTATTTTGACCTACCTACCCCTGTTCTATCCTATAAGCTCCACAGGCATTTCTGGGAAGGGGGCAAGAGCTATGTTTTCTGAATGCTATCTTCTAAGGTACCAGAAGATCATTCTTAAGCTAGCCCTCTAGTAAAAGCACAATTGAAGGCCCAAGTATTTAAAAACTCAGAAAATGCAAAAACAGTAGTGTAGAGAGCAGTGGAATGCTGGGAAAAAGAGAGACAGAGACAAAAAGACATAGAGAAGTTGTCTGAAATTCTCCTGATATACTCAGGAAAAGCAACAGGAAAGTTGGATTCCAAATTGGTACTATTCCCACAAATTACAGTTCTTAAGAGTACATATTAATATATTTTGGAATGTTGCTATTTACTCTGCAATTGACAATTTTAAAATTGATTTCCTACAACTCATTTTGTGGATGGAAAAACCAGTAAATATAAATGTACTGTAAATGTAAGGTAACATAAGGTCAGTGGGTTTTTCTAAAGAAGTCATTGACTAAAACATCTTTTCCAAAATAACCTGAAAAACCAGTGATATTTTAATGTGTTTTATTAGTAACTGCATAGTTCACATATCAGTATGCTTTCCTGCAACTCCAAATAGACAAAAAATATTATTTCTTTATTTTAAATACCTCTACATCTTGAGGTAAGTTACTAAAATCAGTGCCCCCCACACAAAAACATAAGTTATGCTTAGGCTTGTTTTTCTCAATGTTTGTCTTATATTTTGCTTTAGTTTTCTAAGGTCATACCGTAGGGGTTGATAGGATGCGTACTATTTAATAACAGAAAACAGCACAGATAGAGTGAAAATGTTTCCAGTTTTGTTTTGTTTTACCTCAGGGTAGATTTTTCAGCACCGTGGAGAGTTCCTGGAGCCTACTTGGTATAATGATAATAATGTGGTAGTAAGAAACCCTGGTTTTTTAGATGTATCATTTATTTTTCACCATTCCCATGAGTTAAAAGAAGGTACAGATTTTTTAAGTATAATAATACAACCAGAGATAGTAGATGATTTAACAAGGAAAATAATTTAGGCTCACTGACTCATATTCTACCAATTTAAAGGAGACATAAGATCTGACCTATACTTAGGTTTAAAGGTTATGTCAGATCACTGCATTTCATCCTTAGGCATTGTGGGGAGAATGTGAGGATACTTCTGACTTGGATTGTATTATTCACTCAACAAACATTCATTGATTCTAGGGCTAGGTATGAAATATTTAAAGGCAAATAAGACCAAGTCCTCACTCCCAAGTAACTCAGAAATCAGAAGGCATGGGAGTACACAGATAATGACAGTATCTCAAGGTAATTGGTTACCACAGATGTGCAAAAGTATTACAGGCACAGATAATCTTTCTAAAAGGAGAAATAAAATCATCACAGCTTTCATTGAGGATTGAAAGAAATAATAGTTCACCCTGCAGAAAGGGTTGGAGGAAGATATCATGTTTCAACACACAAAAGCATGAGAAGTCCAGGAACTTTCCACATTTCACTTCAGTATAAAATTTCTGTTCAAAAATTGTGGTGATAGATATTATTTTATATACATTCAGTTAGTGGTTTTAAAAATTAATATACATCCTGAGATTCCCTTGGCTATTTTCTTTAAAGAGAAAAAGAGTAGAAAATATATACTTCAACCCCTTCTTCCGAAAAAGAAAAGCTGAATTAATCCCAGATGAATAGGAGGGAAATACATAAATTATTATAATTTTTTAAAATATCGACTCTTCTATTCAGACAATTCTAGCTTTATTGATTATGAATGGCTTTGCAAGAAAAATCATAAAAATTATTTTTAGCTACCTAAATCTTGGTAATAACTCTATGAGAATTAAATCCATAGTAGCTATGTTTCCTTTTTGTCCCTAATCCTATGTTTTCTTCAGCAATGTCTTTCACAGGAATAACTTGTCCATACAGAATGCACAGTCTCTCAGGTGGTCCTAGGTGGAATTAAAGAGTGTGAGGTAGTATGTCCGGAGTAGATGATGCATGTTGCCTTATGGAATTGATTTACACTACAAAAAGCTTTGGGTACAGTAAGGAGATGAATACAGGCTCAACTCTGGAACTCACATCTCCTCTTTTTAAATATCTGTACAAACTGCTCTTTCCTATGATCACTGAGTCTCACAATGAGACAAAGCCACCTGCCTCCCTCAATAGAGTATGCCCTTGAGATCAACTCTGACCCTCTTTGGTGGAAACTTGTCAGTCTGATCCTATAGTGTTGCAAACAAAGGTAGACAAGTATTCTTGGCTTCTCAGAAATGACGTGTATCTCTTTGCAATTGTGTAAATTATAATTGTGGGCCTTTGGAGTCAGATGCAGGTGTTTCAAAGCTGGTACTTTCTAGTTTTGATCCACAGCAACTATTAGACCTCTTTTTGACTCTCATCTCACTTCCCTCAACTGAAAAGGGAAATAAAAATACTCACTTCACAGGGTATTGAGGTAAAACAAGCTAAAATTATGAAGTTTTTCAAAGATTAGGTGTTTGTTGTTCATTAAATACGTATTTATTCATGTATTCATTTGATTAATATTTGTTATGCACCATTAGTTATTCCCCTTATCCGTACCAGAAAAATCAGAAAGTTACAGACATCTGTGAAAGTTATTGCATTGGAGATCTTTGGATGTGTGACTTTCCCTTAACCAGCTCCTAAGGCTGGAGTCAATGTGTAGATTTGATGGCATAACAAAAACAAACGAAAAAGGAGCAGCCTTAAAAGCACATACAACCAGGCCAAGATTCTACCCAGAGTATCAAAATCCAATATTTACTTCCAACCCTGGTTTACCCTACTCGCTCCCCCCAGTATCTATGAGACGACTAGGTGGTAATTTTCACAAAGGAGACAATGACTGGTTTATAGAAATTTTACAAAGAGTTTGTACCCAAGGGTATTGTGCATTATAGTAGGAGTTCCTCTCCTGAGTTGTAAGCTTCTTAGCACTCATAACTAATACAAAAAGTATGAAAGCTGATTCTGGATTTTCCATCTCCAAAGGGTTCCCCAGAGATTAGGGATAATAACCAAGTGGAACAATCTCCAATCATCATCTTTGCCTAGTACTATAGCAGGCTTAGCACAAGCTTCTTTTCAGCAAATTACGTCTCCAGCTAACATCTAAACACCAAGTCCCCAGGCACAAAATGATCCAGATACAACCCATAAGCTCAGATATGCACTATGTACTTGTATCCTTTAAGAAACATGCTCATATCTTTTAAGAAATGGTATTTATCAATCACAGGCGTGCATACAACCACACATACAAAGCAGCAAATATGCATTCAAAGCTATAGTTTATTTATATATCCAATTTGAGGAAGTCCACAGGAGAAGTTACCAGGAAAGAAGGTGAAGAGATGGCAATGACTCATACATATATTGCCCTCTTCCACCTAGGAGAAGCACTAAAACTATTCTATTTATATACTTATTCTATAGTAAAAAAGAGTGATCATCCTGATTATGGAATTACAACCACAGACCCTAAATTAGCTCTATCCTGGCATAGAGTAATTATATATGAAGGCACATAAGCCCCAGAATCTTGGATGGATTAGGAAAGCTATTCTGTTGCTGGGCAGAATTTGGACTGTAACTCTGACTCTGGGACTGATTAACTACATAACATCAAGCAGGCTCTTTGCTTTTGTTTTCTCATCTGAAAAATGAGGCATTTGAGAAAAACAGAAAGATTGGAACTAGATAACCTCAGGTCTTTCCTACCCCTAACATGCTGTGGTCTATAATTCTTAAGTGCTTTATATAATCAAAGAATCTGGAAATGCAGCAGCAATGAGAAAATGTCTATACTTTTGCTTTACTAGTAACAGTTACTTATGAATTTTCTTTTTAAGTTTAATTTACTGAAAATAAAATATCACCACAGGCTTTATAAAAATGCCTGGAGCTTTTTATTTTTCACAGTTTTCTAAACCTTCTCTGAACTTTCAGCACTTTGTGTGCAAAGGTCATTGTTTCAATTTAGTATCTTATATGTAAATTTCTCTCCATCTGTCTTAGTCTGCTTGGGCTGTTATGACAAAATACTATAAACTGGGTAGCTTACAAACAACAAAAATTCATTTCTCACAGTTCTGGAGGCTGGGAAGTCCAAGATCAAGGCACGAGTAGAGTTAGTGTCTGATGAGGGCTTACTTTCTGGTTCATGACAGCTGTCTTCTTGCTTTTTTCTCACATAGTAGAAGAGTCAAACCAGCTCCTTTGAGCCTATTTTATAAGGGCACCAATCCCATTTGTGAGGGCTGTGTTCTCATGATCTAATCACCTTTTAAAATGCCTCCTCTAATATCATCACTTTGGGAGTTAGAATTTCCACATATGAATTTTGGTGGGACAAACATTCAGACCAAAGACGAAGATGGTAGTAACTTTGTTTCTCAAGCCTGTGGAATATGGGACTCTAAACAATGGGGATTTTGCTCTACAAAGAACAAATGAGAACTTTGTCATGGGTGAGGTCATAAAAGACTTAAAATGAGGTTTTTAAGCATCCATATATATCAAGTCAACAAGCATTTTTTCCAAGCTACTTCAGTATGCCCAGCACTGTGCTCCATATTCACTGTGAGGCACTCACACAAAGTAGGAATTAGAAACACTGCTTCCTTCCTAGGAAAGAAATCTGTATAGAATCAGGTGCTCCCAGAATTAGCCAAACCTTATTTGAATTGTCTCCTACACTGGGACTGCCTATGACTTCAAAGAAGCAGAGATGATAGTGTAAAGTCTCAGATGGTTTAAATGTGAGCTGCTCAATGGAACGTCTCAGCTTTATTCCTGTTTTCCCAGCTCCTGCCTTCCCCAGTTTTCCCACAGCTGGGTCAACTCATTTAATCTTTTGTAGATCCAGCCTCACTATTTAATTTCAGAGTAATTTGGGTTTTAGCAGGATATAAATAAGTAGGCTCAAGCCCAATGCCTCCATTTATCCAGGCTTATTATAGTACCCCTTCTCCTGCAGGCTGGCCCCAGATATGGGCATAGGCACTATGTCCTGGGTTGCCCTTGTTACATTCCACACTAGAGCTATTCTACACTTGTTCCAGATTCCACCACCCTCATCCTGCCCCCAAATTCCAGTCCACATTGAAAATAGGCCAATTCATCAAAAATCAATTTTGTGAATGAACAATTTTTTAATGACTAATTCACTGAATTTAATGAATTTACTGATATACTAACAATTTGTTTTAAGGAACATTCTTTTTGAATCTATTATTAATAAATGAATTTGGATATATTCTTATTGATAATACATTCAAGGACATATTTTGCTTAAATATGATCAAGAATACATTCTTGAATATATTAAGTATGAATTTTCTCATGAACATATTCTTCAAGAACATACTCATAAGAAAACTAAATTATTCTTATGATCCTCAGCACTTAATAAATTGAAGATTATTTAAAATACAGTTGAGTAAAACATATTAATTGAAGATATTCAAGAGGACTGTTTTTCAACATGAGATTTTGATAATTGGTAAATCTGATCAAATGACCATTTGACAAATTGATCTTTTAATGAATTTGCTTTCTGGAAATTGACTTTTGGCAAAGTTATCTAGAGCCACTTGGGTGCTGTGTTCATGCTTCTATACTGATGGTCAGCCTTCCTGGAAGTCTGAGTTTTTCCCACCCGCCCACCACTGGCTGAGCTCTGCTACATCTGGTCCCCTGGTTTTGACTGGAGAATGCCACTCCCTGAAGCAGATGGGCCTTACCTACGTGACTGAAACACCATTGCTGGCTACCTTGCCCTACCCACATGGAGCCCGATAGTGCTGAGATCAATCCCTTCTCCCCACTCTCTCCTGCTCAGCCTGAGTGATGAATCTCAAGCCACAACAGAGCAAAAGCTCCATGCTCTTTTACTTTCAAAATCCAGTATTTAAATATCTTCTAGTCTCTCAGAATTATGCTAAAGTTATAACAAAACTTGAAAATTCCCAATATTAACTCTCTATGTTGAAAAATCTTTTCTGACTTTTAGCAGAATTCCTCTACTGGAAAAACCTTTATCATTTGGAATATAATAGAGGTAGTCTGGCAATAAAGTAGACAGTTTTTGCATCTATTTGATTCATTTGAGCATAATATTTTCCTATCCTCATAATGACAAATACGTATTCCTGAGCAATTTGTGTTAGGAAGTAATCATATCTTTTAAAAATATAATACATATCATCCAATTCAATTTTGAGTATAAGGACTTCCTAACATGATTTCCCTGCTCTTTCATAATGGACATCTAATGATGACTTTTATTTCCTCAATTAGACCTAGGTAAGTTGTTAGGGTAGTTCCACCATACATCTTAAAGTTGGTTTTATCTTGGATATCCTCCCCCCACCACCACCAGATATGATGACTTTATATTAAATATCTTAAAGCAATTAAATATTTCTGGCATGGTATGAAACATTTCAAATAGTTACTAATTATAAGAAAAACTTAACCCTAAATATTTGAAGACAAATGGAGCTGAATTAATTTACAAATACAGCAATTTACATATTTAGTTAAACCTTATTTGGTTGAGACTCAAGAAAAATTTTAGTTAAAAAACCCTTGATTTCTCAAAGTGATGTAGCAATTGTAGATCTGCCACATTTGTAATATATAGTTATCAGAAAAGCAAACATATAATGAGCAACAAGAACATATTAATTCTTCAAGTTATTTTCTATAAGTCTGTGGCAATGTGAATGGAACATATGAGATCACATGAATAGCAACAAGTGTTGGGGTTCAGTGAATGCACCATAACGGTCCGCAGTAATGTTCTTCCAGTCATGATGTCACACCTAACCGAGTTTTGGAGGCTTTGTTTTACAATAGTAGTCCTTAAAACTGACTGCATATTAGAATTACCTAATGATTCACAGTCCCCACCTAGACTAAGTAAATCAAATATTCTGAATGCGGAGCCCTGGTATTTGTTTTCTTAAATTTTTCCCTAAGAGGCCAGGCACAGTGGCTCACACCTGTAATTCCAGCACTTTGGGAGGCCTAGGCAGAAGGATCACATGAGCCCAGGAGTTCAAGACCAGCCTAGGCAATGGCAAGACCCCATGTCTACAAAAAATACAAAAATTAGCCAGCATGGAGGCATGTGCCTGGAACCTCAGATACTTGGGAGGCTGAGGTAGGAGAATTGCTTGAACCCAGGAGTTTGATGTTGCGGCAAGCTATGATGATGCCACTGCACTCTAGCCTGGGCAACAAAGCAAGACCCTGTCTCAAAAAAAAAAAAAAAAAAAAAAATTCTCCAAGAGATTTTGATGAATATTCAGATTTGGAAAACACTGGTGTAGAGCATAATATCCACTAGCTTCAAAAAACAAAACAGCTGTAGGAATTTTCCTTCAGCTCTTTCTGCTACTGGAGCCTAGTCATTCATTGGCTTTGAGGTTTCTGCTTTAAAAATCGTGTATCTGACATTCGCTTAGCTCAGAAAATATTGGGCTTGAGTTTGCTTGGGACTCATTTGGACACCTGACTTGACAGCAGGTGGTTAAGCTTTCTTTAAAAAAAAAAAACTCTATATGAATAATCTAACCCTTAAATGCTTTTATAATACTGGATATTGGCAGTATGGATTTAATCGATTTAGGCACAATTAATATAATTAATTTGTGTTAATTGTTAGCTTAGAATATTAAATTTGAAACATATTCATTTCTAAAACAAAAAAATGGGTAATGGAGAAATTGATTGGGGAGGCATTAAAGGGCTTTTTGCAGAATAAAAGATCCTATTTGTGGAAACACATAGTGAAGGACTATTTTTCTCTGCCAGAGTGGGGCCCATATAATTTGCATCATATAAATGTTTGAGTTTTATGTATAATGAGCAATGGTCTCTACATTTTAGTTAAATTAAGGTACAAGGAGAATCAAAAAGTGCTTCAAGAAGATCAACAATAAGTTTGGCATGGTTCCTTGGACACCTGGTATTAATCTTGAATACAGGCATCTAGATAATGAAATAGCTCTATCACACCTTTATGAATTACCATTCAGGTTATTCATGCTTTAATATTTCCATTCATGAAGGCAGAACTATACTCATATGTGATCACTTAACAGCAACTGAACATGGCATTGTTGTAGATGGAACTTTGAAGTGAGAGGTGGAGGAGAGGACAATAATTAAATCAATGAATCAGTAAGAAAAAAATCAAACAACCCTATCAAAAAGTGGGCAAAGGACATGAATAGAAATTTTTCAAAAGAAGATATAAGAATGGCTAACAAACATATGAAAAAATGCTCAACATCTCTAATCATCAGGGAAATGCAAATCAAAACCACAATGAGATATCACTTAACTCCAGTGAGAATGGCCTTTATCAAAAAGTCCCAAAACAATACATGTTGGCGTGGATGCGGAGAGACAGGAACACTCATACACTGCTGGTGGGACTGCGAGTGCAACCCCTGTGGAAAGTAAGGTATTATGGAAATACCTTAAACAGATTCAAGTAGACCTACCATTCGATCCAGCAATCCTATTATTGGGCATCTACCCAAAAGAACAAAAGACATTCTATACCTGCAAAAGACAAAGATACCTGCATCCGAATGTTTATAGCAGCACAATTCACAATTGCAAAGATGTGGAAACAACCCAAATGCCCATCAATCCATGAGTGGATTAGTAAAATGTGGTATATGTATGCCATGGAGTATTACTCAGCTATAAGAAATAATGGTGATATAGAATCTCTTTTGTTTCCCTGGAGAGAGTTGGAACCCATTCTATTAAGTGAAGTACCCCAAGAATGGAAAAGTAAGCACCACATGTATTCACCAGCAAATTGGTTTCCCTGATCATCACCTAAGTGCATATATGGGAATAACACCAATTAGGTATCGGACAGAGGTGGAGGGTGGGGGGAGGGGATGGGTACATACCTACATGTACAGTGCAATGCGCACTGTCTGGGGAATGGACACACTTGAAGCTCTGACTCAGGGGGATGAGGGGGACATGGGCAATATACATAACCTGAACTTTTGTACCCCCATAATAAGCTGAAATTTTTTAAAAAGGGTAGGAAATGATGAGAAGCATAAAAAAATGATAACTTTTATGTAATATTTTACCACAATTAAAAAAAATTTTTTAGCAAATATAAAAATTAAATCAATGAAAGTGTTATAATCATCTTTTTGACTATTTTTTTGTGTAAAAGGGAGTTTAGATTATGCCTTAAATGAAATAATCTTTTATTTTTAATAATCCATATAAATAACTTAGTGTAATCACATAAATGTAGGAATAAATAGCGTAGAAGTAGGGTCATTGCAAAATATTGTTTGTCCCCTTCCTGCTTACTTTATTTTATTTTGTTTTCACACCTATTTGTGTTAAATGACTATGACAACAGTGGGAGTTAAAGGAGATGGGTATCAGTTCAAATAGTAGAAAAACCTTTACACCAAGCAATAATTTCACAAGTAATTATTTGAGTTTCTGCAGTACAACATAATAAATACAGTTCACTCCCTGGAAGTATGTTGACAGACCATTGCACACCATTGATACTTGCAGGTTTACCCAATAGAAGAAAACACACACACACACACACACACACACACACACAATTTTATCAAAGGTGTTAATGAACAAGAGCTATAAAATGTTAACTGTATACCAAAAAAAATATTTATATTCATTCACCATATGTGACTAGCCTTTTGATTTTCTAGAAAATAGAAGAGAACTGTTTTAGGTTTTATTTTTTTTTAATTTATTTTGTTTGTTTATTTGTTTCTACCAAGAAGATGAACAGAAAACATGAGCTCACGTACACACACACACACACACACACATTCACACACAAAAAATTTATTCTGTGTTTAAATCTTATAATTTTTAATGTAAAGAATGCCTAATTGAAGTGCAAAAGGAGGAATAACCTGCAGGACTAACACTATCTGATTTCTAAACTTACTATGCAGACACAGTAACCATGGTAGTTCAAGAGTGGCAAAAGATAGACATGCAGATACTGTAAATGAAACAGAATTGAGAGTCCAGAAATAAATCTTTACATTTATGTGTAATTGGTTTCTGACCAAAAAAAAAAAAAAAAGCTGAAAATTCAATAGGCAAAGGATAGACATTTCAACAAATGGTGCTAGGACAATTGGATATCAATATGAAAAAATAATAGAACTTAGACACTTAACTCACACCGTACACAAAAGTTAACTCAAAGCGTATCAAAGATCTAAATGCAAAAAATAAAATATAAGACTTTCACAGAGAATGGATTAAAAATGTGATATGTCAAGACAATGAGATTCTATTCAGAAATACAAAGAAATGAACTACTGATACATGCTACCATATGTAAAAACTTCAAAAACATTATGCACAGTGAGAGAAGCCAGACCCAAAAGGCTACATAGTGTATGATTCCATTTATGTAAATGCCCATAAAATTTAGAGATCTTCTAGCCCAAAGTTCACTGCTAAATATTGAGTTAAACAGACAGGATTTATAAATTTAAAAACAAAACATCCTTTACCTAAAATCTTTTTTCTTTTAATACTTCATTCTTCTTCAAAAGCCACAGTAGCAAATATCCACTAAGTAATGATATGACATATTTCCATCCCATTCACCTTAAAAGTATGTACCATTGCCAATTCATATCTTTTTACTTTATAAATACCTGCTATAATTTCCTGCTCCTCTCTACCCCATGTATTTTATTGTTTGTTGTCCTCTATTGTTTTTTTTTAAATTTAGGAATACCAGTGTTAACATTAATAGCTAACATTTCTTGAAGTATGTACTCTTCTATATACTTTACGCATCTGTTTTATTTATTCCTTACTTAGTTTCTTTTAATTCTGAAAATAATCGTAGGAAGTGGTCATTATTGTTATCTTTATATAATGTAAAGGCAACTGAAGCACAAAGAAGTTGCTCAAGGTCACCCCTCTCTAAAGTGGCAAGGCCAAAATAGGACTCCTGCGCCTAACCTCTTAAGCACTCAGTTCTACTGCCTCCTCTCCAAAGCAATGTAAAGGGAGAGAGTGCTTTGCATTTTATCTTTCGTTTCCATTACAATACCCTTGTTGCTTTGAGTATTTTTAGATAAAGCTCTCCAAAACAGGAATGTCCTGTTAGGTATATATTGCTTTTTCCTTTCAGCCAAGACAAAACATGAAATTTATGGACATAGTATAAGAATTTGTTACCTATTCCTCCAAAATAACATTTGTTTGATATCAGTTATTGAAAAATATTATAAATTCTTATACATACAATATGAATACACATACACACACATTGTTTATTTGACTTCCTGGTAGAGCTTCGAATTTAATCCCAATAATCTCTTTAAACACGTTGCTTCATCCTGACATGTATTTAAGGAGGAACAACTTGAACAGAAAAAACTGACTTATAAAAGCACATATCTACTATAGATACATTTTTAGAAATTTTGATTATTGATATGTAGTGGAGAAAACAAGTCTCTCTAAGAAATTTGAAAGCCTGACTGTATGACTTCCATACAAACAATGAGATAGGTATTGTGAGAGATGCTTCTTTCAGCAACTAAAGGTTAAATAATAAAACAAATAAATTATAAAAACAGGAAATTGTTGTATACATTTTGTATTAATATTATTCAGGGTTTCCCAGAGAAACAGGAGACAGGGGTCAGGGGAGATATTTAATATAGGAATTGACTCACACGATTATGGAGGCTAAATCCCACAATCTTGTGTTTAAAAGCAAGAGAACCTGGAAAGCCAGTGGCATAATTCAGTCCAAGGCCAAAGGCCTGAGAACCAGGGGAGCTGATGGTATAAGTCCTAGTTCAAGTCCAAAGGCCTGAGAAACAGGAGCATGGATGTCAGAGGGCAAGGGAAAATGGATGTTCCAGCTAAAACAGAGAGCAAATTTGCTCTTTCTCTGCCTTTTTGTTATATTCAGGCCCTTAGTAAATTGGATGAGGCCCACCAGAATTGGTGAAGGTAATATTCTTTACTCAGTCTACTGATTCAAATGTTAATCTCTTCTAGAAACACTCCCACAGGCTCACCCAGAAATAATATTTTTTTGCTATGTAAACATCCCTTAGTCCAGTCAAACTGACACATAAATTAACTATATACTTTTCATAATCTGGGACATGAATATCCATCCATTTTCAGCATAATTAATCTCTTACAATTTTTGTTAAGTCTGACTGCAACTAGGGATATAAATTTTGAGAAAATATAATTTGATTGATAATAACTTTCAGTATTAGGATCCATTCAGCATGTTAAAAGTTAATATTCTGGCACATCTAGTCTAGTCCTCTGGTGAAAATAATGTTCTAGTTTCAAGTTGGCAAAATAACCTAAAGGTAATTTGGACAGGAATTTATACAGAGTTAATAGCAATAAAAATGCCCTGTGGTAATCTGTGATGATGGTACTGAGTACAGTTCAATGGGGAGGAAAAAAAAAAAACTTCTAAAAAGATGAAAAGCATTAGAAAAAATACAACATTTACAAAATATAATATTTTGGCATGAGACTACTGAGGACAAATTACCCTCAAATCATTTGCTAAATTTTTTAGGTAATGTTTCCTATTTAACACAAATAAAATTGCCTATTAACACAGTGTGCCTCTACTAGAAAAAGAAAAGGAAGCAAGTAATGTTAAAAAGTGGCTCTTGGGTGAACATCTGAATTAAAATTTCATATTAGATATTTCCTAAGGAGCATATGATATTTGAATTTTCAGGAACAAAACTTTGTCAAAAGCTGCTATACAGCTAGTTGTAAATATTTATTTTTGCTCAAACTGTGCCACATCATATAGCTTGGAAGGCCAGCCAGAGAAAACAAGACTAAGTATCTCTGCAAAATCAGTCTGTTAGAAAGGATGAGTGGGTTGTTGGAAATGCCAGTATGTTTACTGAGTCCATTCCAAGTGCTTCTCTCAGGACAAAAGTCTGCCTCTCCAAAGACGGTATGAGGAAAGCCCAAGGCAGGCCAACAGTCAACTGCTTTTAAATCTTCCCTTGCTTCCTAAGACTTGCCAAGAATGATTTCTTCTAAAATATGTCCCTTGGGCTTTCATACAAATCCAAATAAAATTTGACATGTCAGTGTTCCTCTCCTTTGCTATTAAAATTATTGTGATAGTCCAAGAAAAGAGAAAAATACTGTAATATTCATTTTTGCGTGTTTTAACCAAGCCTGGCTTGAGAGTCTGGAACATCCCTGGCTATTGTGAGAGACTAAAGCCCTCATCCTCAACTACCTGGCATTTGAGGATTCTTGGGGAATATTAAGACTCATGTGGGCCACTTTAGATGTATGACTGAGCTTTCAAACAGCTCATAAATTTTTTTAAATAGGCAAACAACTGTAAGCACCCAGAAGTTATTTTCTGTAGCATATTTTTCTGAGCTTTGTAAAAAATTCTTGTTATTAGTCATAAAGATTACAGTTACTTTTTCCATTTTCCTTTCATCCATTTATTGAACAAACATTTATTAAGGGCCTATTATTTTTCTCTTATTAATTTTAGGCCCAAATTTTAAAAAAAAACTTTGGAGCATCACCAATTTTTACCCTGTGGAATTAAAATATGCATTTGTTCATGAATGTTATATCCACTACACAAATAATTAATATGAATTAAAACCAAAACCCAGAAAAATTTAAATGTAAATATCTCCGTAATTTCATCAGTTAAAAAAGTACTATCAAGCAAGTTACAATGAAACATAGATTTTATTAGGACAAGTACTCTTATCTATTCCTGATAAAATTCCTGTTATAATATGCATGCTATTCTCTCCCCAGGAATAAGAAAACTAGTTGAATATGCCATTTTCACTTTCGCAGGACTCATTTCCTCTGAAGGCAAGTGGCTGATTTCTGGAGTGTGTACATGGGTGATACTCTACGTGTAACTTTGTCATTAACATTTTCCTTATTTGAGATCCAATAATATTACTAGGATTTTTAGTTAATTTTTTCGAAAGAATCTTTGTAATAATGTATTTTAAAAGAATTGCTTTACTAGCACTCCGGGAGGCCGAGGTGGGTGGATCATTTGAGCTCAGGAGTTCGAGACCAGCCTGAGCAAGAGCGAGACCCTGTCTCTGCTAAAAATAGAAAGAAATTATATGGACAACTAAAAATATATATAGAAAAAGTTAGCCAGGCATGGTGGCGCATGCCTGTAGCCCTAGCTACTCAGGAGGCTGAAACAGTAGGATTGCTTGAACCTGGGAGTTTGAGGTTGCTGTGAGCTAGGCTGAAGCCACGGCATTCTAGTCCAGGCAACAGAGCGAGATTCTGTCTCAAAAAAAAAAATAAAACAAACAAAAGAATTGCTTTAGTATTTGCTGTGTGAGATGGGAAAATTTTGGAGACCTTGTCTTCTAAATCAATTTTAGAAAACAATTTCCACATATTATGTTCTATTGCTATGTAAGTAGTGGGAAGAAAAAAAATTTTTTGAGTGAAAGAAAAAACAAAGCAGTCTTTTCATATTTAAGACCTGAAATTTTACTTTGTATTTTCTTCAAAAGAGAAATTAGTTGCATTCAGTTTCGTCTTAAGAATAGTTTATTGTTTTTATTAAAATAGCATATGCTCATTATTTCTAAAATACAAGCAACACAGAAAAGTACCAAGAAGAGAGGGGCAAATAACCTAAAATTATACTAACCAGAAAATACCTTAGATCTCTATTCACATATACAGAGAGAACCATGCCTGCACCTGCCAGGCACCTCTTCTTCTACCTGTCTCTGAATCTACCACATATTGTCTTTTTTAAAGTCATAACTATTAGACTTACCAAATTGTTTTCTAGATAAATGTCAGAGAATTTTCTAGAGAATTCCTTCCTATTTTGCAAAATATGAGGAAAAATTTCATTTATTTAGGTAATGCATATTGTCCACATAGGCTGTATAAAGTTGAACGATTCTCTTTTTTTTGCAAGGATTAAAATTGTTAATGTTATAATCACATGGAAGTCATCCTTACTTTGCTATAACCTAAGGACTACTTGGTACATGATTTTTAGATATTATTTCAATTCCAAAAATTAAGCAGCAATGTATTATTTTTACCATCAGAAAAAAGTTATCTATAAATCCTACATACACACATACACATACACACATACACCCATATATTGAAGATTTCATATGGTTTCTTACCTATATTTAGTGCTCAATAAGTGTTTCCTATTGATGGAGAGTTCAAATTAGAATTGTATTAATAGAAGCATCATTAGACCTTTCTCACAGGTTTCTTTCCAGTTTGTGAAGGTCTATGAAACACACAAACATTGGTTTATAATCTACTTCCTTTTCTTATTATATCTTCCTACCACAAAAATTTTCATTGTAACATGCATAGTGGCTTAAATTTCATATATTTTGAGTGCATAAAAATATCCATCAGCGACAATGCTTTATTGATGAGATCATGCATGTTCATGGTAGTATGGCTGTAGACATACAAAGCTTTATTGATAAATGTTCTTTAAAGGGTCTTGGAGTTATAATTTATTTTGGCAAGTTTTTATAGGAAATTTTGTGATTTTAATTTTTTTCAGGAAAGCCTTCCTACTTAGGTATTTGTCAAGGACCAGAAGTGCTTTCTTTGAGGCTAACTTGGTCAAAATAGTCACAGAATGTTGGAATGAGTAAAGATAAAAGATACTTTGGGATTCACCTAGCCCAGCCTCTTCCTTATAGATAATGAAGCAAAAATCTATAGTGAGTACACTACTTTTTCAGGGCCATACAACTATTTAGTGACAGAACAGGGTCTCTTGAATGTTAGTGGAATGCTCTTTAATAAAGAAAACTTTATTGAGGAATATTTTACATATCCTGTAATTCTGCAGTCCCCAACCCCTCGGGCTGTGGCAGGTACTGGTCTGTGGTCTGCTAGGAACTGAGCCACCTGAGTTCCGCCTCCACCCTGCCATTTCCCCCATCCCATATCTGTGGAAAAATTATCTTCCATGAAACTAGTCCCTGGCACCAAAAAGATTGGGAGCTGCTGCTGTAATTCATCCATTTCAAGTACACAATTCAATGATTTCTAGTAAGTTTACTAAGTTGTGCAACTATCACCATAAATCAGTTTTAGAATATTGTCATCACACGAGTAAATCCTGTGTGCCCATTTACTCTTAATTCCTGTCACCACCTCCTACCACAGGATATCCCTAATCTGCTGTCTCTATAGATTTGTTTTTCTGTTTGATACTCTTTTTACTACTATATTTGTAGTAGTAAATACTACTGCATTTGATAAAAATATTCTTGTCTTTTGTACTTTCATGAACACCATCAACATGAAATTTAACACCTTTTCTGGAGTGCAGCAATCTTATGAAAACATTGTGTTTATCCTTTAAACTGTTTTACCAATGAAAATATATCTTCATTACTGACCTAATTCTGGTTAATGTGGCACAAGAAGAAATTATCTTGTAACCACTTTTCATAGGATAGTCCTAACTGATGAAACACCCAATTGAATGAGTGCTTATCATTAAGATATAAAAAATGATTTCATTTCTTAGGATTCATTTATTCTCGTTGAAATTTTATTTCTTGTCTAAATATTGTAAGTGTGTGCTTTCTTTCAAGTTAGTTTATTCTTTTATTTTGTTAGAAAAATAGAGAGAATGGATAATACATGGAAATAAACTTGGATATACATCATATCTGAGTTGAAATGTCATTTTTAGCTTTTTTTCTTTTTTAGAACTTTGCAGGGACTTTGAAGAAATGTCATTTTAGAGATAAGACAAGAGATTTAGTTTCTATTAGGACACAGAATGGAAAAACCTGTCTAATAATCCCAAGAGCAACAATGGACTTAAAATTCAAAATTCCTCCAGGATTTCTTACAGCTTGTGATGGTTGTGGTCATCGACTCAGAGCTAAAAAATATGAATCAAAAATATGGGGCTGGGCTTGGCGGCTCACGCCTGTAATCCTAACACTCTGGGAGGCCAAGATGGAGGATTACTTGAGGTCAGGAGTTCAAGACCAGCCTGAGCAAGAGCGAGTCTCTACTAAAAATAGTAAAAAAAATAGCCAGGCATAGTGATGTGTGCCTGTAGTCACTTGAGCCCAGGAGTTTGAGGTTGCTGTGAGCTAGGTGGACACCATGGCACTCTTAGCCTGGGTCTGTCTCAAAAGAAAAAAAAAAAAAAAAAAAGGAAAGAAAGAAAAGAAAATATAAGAATGCCAGTTTCCATAATAAGAAATATGTAATTTAAGTGCAATGATATATTCATTCCAGAAGCTTATATTTTGGCCATAAGATCAACATAAAGTGAGGTTTTATGCTGAAATCTGATTATCTTTCATCAGATGGTTCATCGTTTGCAATATAACTATTATTTGAATAAAGCATTAGATTATTGTATAATTAAAGATATTTGAAAAGATAAGACTGTTTTTCAATCTAGTCAGCTATAATGTTGACTTGGCAGGGGGAGAGGGGCTTTCTACTATTCCTTCAAATGAAATTAAATTCCCTCCTCTACTTCTCCAAATTGCTAACACTATAAAATAATGAAGTCTATTTATCCATGAAATCATGTAATTTTAGAACTGTAAAGAGCCAAACAGGTTACATGTCTCTTGCTACTCAAAGTATGGTCTCTGGACCAGCAGCCTCAGCATCATCTGAGAGCTTTTAGTAAGTGCAGAATCTCAAGTCTCACCATAGGCCTACTGAATCAAAATGTGCATTTGCACAGAACAAAAATATTTAATTTAATGATGTCTAATTTATCAAATTTTCTTTTATGGATCACACTTTTGTGTCAAGTCTAATAACTCTTTCCTAGCCTTAGATCTCAAAGATTTTTCCGTATGCTTTTAATAAAAGTTTTATAGTTTTACATTATACATTTAAGTCTATAATTCATTTTGAATTAAATTTTTGAATAAAGAGTGAGACAGTTATAGGTTAATTTTTTTGCATATAAATGTCCAATTCTTCTAGCTCTGTTAGTTGAAAAGGCTAATTTTCCTCCATTGAATTGTTTTTGCACCTTTGTAAAAACTTAGTTGGGTATATTTGTGTGAGCCTACCTTTGGGTTCTCTATTCTGTTCCACTGTTCTGTGTGTCTATCTTTCTTTTTTTTTTTCTTTTCTTTTTTTTTTTTTGAGACAGAGTCTCGCTCTGTTGCCCTGGCTAGAGTGAGTGCCGTGGCATCAGCCTAGCTCACAGCAACCTCAGACTCCTGGGCTTAAGTGATCCTCCTGCCTCAGCCTCCCGAGTAGCTGGGACTACAGGCATGCGCCACCATGCCCGGCTAATTTTTTCTATATATATTTTAGTTGACCAGATAATTTCTTTCTATTTTTAGTAGAGACGGGGTCTCGCTCTTGCTGAGGCTGGTCTTGAACTCCTGACCTCGAGCGATCCACCCGCCTCGGCCTCCCAGAGTGCTAGGATTACAGGCGTGAGCCACCACGCCTGGCCTACGTGTCTATCTTTCTATCAAAAAGACAGTCTTGATTATTGTAGCTATACTGAAATTAGGTAGATTGATTCCCCCCATTATACAGTCAGATCTTTGCATCTGTCAGTACCAGATCAATAGATTCAACCAACTTCAGATCAAAATTATTTTTAAAAATTGCATCTGTACTGAACATGTACAGACTTTTTTCTTGTCATTATTCCCTAAACAATATAGTGTAACAACTATTTTATAGCACTTACATTATATTAGGCATTATAAGTAATCCAGAGATGATTTAAAGTGTGTGAGAGGATGTGTGTAGGTTATATGCAAATACTATGCCACTTTATATAAGGGACTTAAACATCTGTGGATTTTGTTATCCATGAGAGGTCCTGGAACCAATTGCCCACAGATACCAATGGACAACTATATTAATTTTCTCAAAATAACTTTAGCTATTCTAGTTCATGTACCTTTTTCCATTTGTATTTAAGAAGAGTCTTACCTATACCTGCAAAAAAATCTTGCTAGGATTTTAAAGGAATTACATTAAGCTTATGTATTAATTTGTTGAGAATTAACTTCTTTACTATGTCAAGTCTTCCAGTCCATGGACACAGTATGTCTCTTCATTTATTTTGATTGCCCAGATTTTAAAGACTGTGATGTAGTTTCCACTACATAAGTCTTATACATGTTTTGTAAGATTTGCACTTAAATAGTTAGCATTTTTGAGCAATTGTAAATGGTACCGTATTTTCAATTTTGATGCCCATGTGTGCATTGCTAGTATACAGAAGTACAAATGCATTTATATATTTATCTTGCATCCTGCAGCCTTTCTTAGCTCAATTATTAATTCCTTGGGATTTTCTACATAAATCAATCATGTCATCTGCAAGTTGCAACTATTTTATTTCTTCCTTTCTGGTCTGTACAACTTTTGCTTCCTTTTCTTGACTTATTGCAACTTTTTCTTCCTTTTCTTGCCTTATTACTGGAAGTTCTAGCCAGTAAAATAAGTCAAGAATTTTTATTGTTGAATAAAAATGGTGATAACTGACATTTTTGTCTTGTTCCTGATCTTAGGAGGAAAGAAGTCTTTAACCATTAAAAATAATGTTAGCTGTAGGGTTTTTACAGATGCTCTTTATCAAGATAAGGAAGTTTTCCTCTATTTTCACTTTCTGGGTTTTTTTTTAAAATTATGAGCAGATGTTGGATTTTGTCAGATACTTTTTCTCCATCGATTTATATTATCATATTTTCTTCTTTTGCCTATTATGGTGGATTACATGAATTGATTTTTGAATACTGACTCAGCCTTGAATTTCTGGAATAAATCTCACTTGAGCATGGTATATAATTCTTTTCATAGATTGCTGAATTCTATTTATTAATATTTCTTAAGGATGCTTGCATCTATATTCATAAATGATATCATAGTTTTATTTTTTGTACTGTTTCTGTGGAATTTTTTAATGGATGTATATAAAAAAGGTTTAAAGGAATTGGCTCATGCTCTTGTGAGGACTGGCAAGTTTAAATTCTGTGGAGCAGGCCTACAAGCTGGAAACTGTTCGTTGGAAGTTGATGCTGAGGTCTTTAGGCAGAATTTCTTCTACCTCAGGGTGTCCCTTGGGAGTTTTAGTATCAGGGTATAACTATAATCGGTTTATAAAATGAATCAGGAAGTGTTCCCTCCTCTTCTATTTTCTGTAAGAGATAGTGTCGAATTTGTATTAATTCTTACTTAAACGTTTGATAGATTTCTTCAGTGAAACTGTGGGCCTGGAGAGATTTCTTTTTGGAAGGTTTTACATTATGAGTTCAATTACCTTAATAGTTATAGGGCTATTTAAATTATCTATTTCACATTGGATGTATCGTACTCGTGTGTGTTTTTCAAGGAATTGGTCCATTTTATTTAAGTTGTCAAATTTAAATTGTAAAGTTGTTTGTAGTATTTATTCTCTTACTATCCTTGCAATGTTTGCAGAGTCTGCAGATATCTCTGCTTCATTCCTAATATTGGTAATTTGTGTCTTCTCTTTTCTGCTTTGTTAGTGTTGGTAGAGGATTGTCAATTTTATTGACCTGTTCAAAAACCCAACTCTCTTTAATTGATTTTTCTTTATTGTTTTTTTGTTTCCAATTTCATTGATTTCTGCTTTTACCTGTGTCTTTCTTTATGTTTGCTGTCAGTTTATTTTGCTATTCTTTTTCTAGATCATCAAGGTGGGAGCTTAAATTATTGATTTGAGACTATTTCTCTTTCCTAATGTATGCATTTAATGCTTTAAACTTAACTCTCAGAATTGTTTTAGCACAAATATTTATTTATTGTATTTTCATTTCCATTCAGTTTAACATATATTTTTTTATTTCCCTCAAGACTTCCTCTTTGACTCATGGATTATTTAGAAGTGTTTTGTTTAGTTTTCAAGAGCTTGGAGATTTTCTTGTTATCATTCTGCTGTTTATTTCTACCTTAACTCCATTATAACTAGAAAACTTACTCTGTATAATTTTATTTCTTTTAAATTTATTGGGGTTTGTTTTATGGCCCAGATATGGTATATGTCAGTATATGTTTCATGGGCCCTTGAAAATAATGTGTATTCTGCTGTTGTCAGATGGAGTTTTCTATAAATAAAAGTTTTCTTTCTATAAAATTTTATACAAATTCTGATTAGATACTATTGATTGATAGTGTCTTTCACTCTCTTGCTGATTTTCTTTCTAGTTGTCCTGTTAATTGTTGACAGAGAAGTGTCAAAGTCTCCAACTGTACTTGTGAATCTGACGATTTCTCCTTTTAGTTCTATTAGTTTTGCTTTATATATTTAACAGTTCTGTTGCTTGCTCTGTACACATTTAGGATTGCTATGTCACTTGAGTGGATTGAATCTTTTATTATTATATAATAATTTTACCTGTCTCTGGTAATTTTCTTTGCTCTGAAGTCTATTTTGTCTGATTATTAACATGGCCACTTTTGTTTTTCTTTGATTGATGTTTGCATGATATATCTTTTTTTATCCTTGTACTTTCAACTTGCCCATATCATTTGAATTAAGTTTCTTGTAGACAATATATAGTTGAGTTGTCTTTTTAATCCACTCTGCCCATGTCTGGCTTTTAATTGATCTATTTAGACCATAAGAATAAAATAAAAGGAACATGCTGTCTAGTTAGGAGATAAAGATTGTGGAAATAGCATTTCATTTTCTACCTCTTTCTAAACTTCTTATCTCAACACTAGAACTAGAAACCTCAAAAACGTCTTGAATTCCTCTCCCTTACTCACCTTCTAATAATAGTTAATATTTATGGAGCACTTACTATGGGTGAGGCACTCCAATAATCATTTTGCATGCATTAACTCATTTAATCTTCATATTTTGCAAATAAGACAGCTGAGGTTTAGAAAGGTAAGAATTATAGAGATAGCAACTCAACCAGGTCCACAGCCAAGTGTACGTGACTTCACGGCAGTATTTCACCACTACCCTCCACAGTCTCGAGAGTTTTGCCTAGGCAACATTTCTATAGTCCATCCCATTTGCCATTTTTCCTACCAGTATTGAAGTTCAGATCTTCTTTTTCTTTGCTCATATGATTTTAAAACCTCCTAATTGTTCTCCCTGCCACCACACTTCTGTCTTTCACAGGGTCCACAGTTATCTTCTTAGGTCTTCAGTGACATAGTGGGAAGGATTTGGAATCTAAGCTGAGTCTAGATCATAGTTCAAACTTTACCTTTCTAGGTAACCTGGGCAAATTTAACCTCATCATATCTCAATTTATTTACATACAAAATGTAAATAAGTTCACCACCCTCATGATTATATTAAATTATATTTCATATGGAAAGTGCCAAGTGCAATGCCTGCACATAGTAGACACCCCATATGTCATCATTTCATTCCCTTCTATAAATGTAGAAACAAAAATTGGGGTGCTTCCCCTTGCCTATGGGACACAATCAAAACTTGTGTTGCTTAGGGCTCTCAGCCCTGAGCCTAATCTCTGTTTCTGGCCTCATTTCCCCAAAATTCCATTTGTCTTTGCTCTTCTTGTTCCCTCATCCTGGAATACATTTTCCCCACTATTGTGCCTACTGCAATTATCTTTTAGGATTCTATTTAAAAAACATTTTCTTAAATGTCTTCTCTAAATACTATCTTCACTCCCTAATGTGAATAAATCCCTTCTGTCTCCTTGTTTCCAGAGAGCATTGCAGAGTTCTAGTTGAATTAGGAGAGTGAGGTATTATTCCGATTTTATGTAACACTATGTCTTGAAGTAGCAGAATGGTTAAGTGCAGAGAGTTTGAGACAGATAACACTATATTTGGATTTGACTCTGCCATTTAGTGACTTGCATTACTTCCTTATGTCTCAATTATATCATCTGTAAATTTGGGATAATTAGGGTCTCTATTTTATAAAGTTGATATGAATATTTAATAAAAAAGTGCATAAAAGGGCTTAGCAAGAAGTCTGACACATGGTTCATGTTCAACAGGATCAGTAAATATTAGTTATGATGAATATCAATCCTAAAGCTGTTACTCAGTTGTTAGACTTTCATCATTAAAAAGAAAAAGCTTAATCTGTAGCTCTAAGGCCTTTGAGGATTAAATGTGAAATATGTCAAATTCCCAGCACTTTCCATGCCACATAGTAGACCCTTGATAAGGGCCTTTATTTTCTTGCCCCTATCATCTCTTTCCTTGAGCAATTCCTGTATCATCTTCTCTTATTTTGGTTTCCTAAACATTTAAATGAAGAAGACAGAATGACACAAGGAATATTCTGGGAGTTGAATATATGAAAATACAGTAATCACATAGTCTTGTATATTGAATAAAAAGTAAATTCCAGAAAGTAAATTATTAAAAATCTACTTTTGTTTTTCTCACAAAGTTGCCGCTCTTCCTGCTATTTTTTTCTTTTAATGTCCTTACTTACTGCTTCTCCCCCAAAATCATCTTAAATGGTCTTGCTCAACTTAAATTCCTCAAGGTCTGTACTTTTAGAGGCCTAAAAGTCACCTAAATCACCTAAAGATCATCTGTATGAGTTTGAGATTAAAATGTTCAGTCACTTGGATTATTCATGAGTTAGTGATAGAATTCTAGCTTCCAGGGCAGAAAACCTATGACTAACTTCTGGCTAAAGCAGATTTCTTTTAAAGTAACAGCATGATAGAGTAGAAAGAGCACTTAACCAGAGTTAAAAAAAACGAAGTCCCATTTGCCATTTTTACTACCAGTATTGAAGTTCAGATCTTTTTCTTTGCTCATATGATTTTAAAAACCTCCTAATTGTTCCCCCTGCCACCACACTCCATCTTTCACAGAGTCCTGGTGCCAGCCCTACTACTATTACTTATGTGACCCTGGGCAAGCTTCACCTCTGTGGCTGTCAGTTCTCCCTTTATAAAATGAGAAATTGCAACTCCATGGTATCTGGTAAGGGCTATGATCCTACCTGCTATAATATGTCTTTCTTAAGTTGAATGATTCACATAATCAACAGAATACTTCACCTTGTTAGGAGAGAAATTTGGAGCAACTCCTTTCACATTATAATTTCACCCTGAATTCACCTAGAAGGTTACAGTGAAGAAATAAAAATATTCAATATACCCAAGGTCGGTAAATCTGAATCAATTATCACAGCAGATTATTTGTGCTAATGTGTTTACATGGCATGCTCTCTTCCTGCTGGAGCATTTGTGAAGCTTAGAGACTTCTTTTTATTACCAAATAAAAAAGCTCCCGACCGCCTACACTCAGGAATACAGCAATAATGGATTATCATTATTCCTGACAGCATATGCTAATTCATAGACTTTTAAATGAAAAGAAAGAAGAGACTATGAAATGAATCAGTTTATGTTCTCTGAATCTATCATTCTTTGTCATGCAATAAACTTTCACATACAATTCAGTCCCATAATATTTTATTTTTATAAAAGGAATATGCTCTAATATGACCTTCTGATGCACTTGTAACTGTATTGTTTATTATATAAGACTATTTAAATATAAATTTTAAGCAGCAATATTTTTAAAGATGATCCTATTTTTTGTGCTTTAAAAAGTTAAAACATGGAATCTAAAAAGCATATAAGGTCAACGTTTTGCAGATTCATCCCTTTATGCACACTTTTATTTATCCATTTAACAATTATTTTTGAGGGCCTGCCATGTGCCAGGCACTGTTACACATGGTAGAGAAAATAAAGATTAACAAATAAATCCTCCCTTCCTTTGAAGAAATTACATTCCATATGGGTTTGACAGAAATGACCACACAGACCCAATGTCCAGAAAAATAATGGGCAGTTGTCAGACTTCGAAACATAAGTTTATTTTCAAATGTATTTTTGTACTTGTTTGTGTAAGATATTTTATTAGTTCCCTAAGGCTGCTATAACAAATTACCACAAATTTAGATGGCTTAAAACAATAAAAACTTGTTGTCTCACATTTCTGTAGGTCAAAAGTCTGAAATTAAAGAGTCAGGAGGGCCATACTCTCTCTGAAGGCTCCAGGGAAGGATTCTTTCTTGCCTCTCCCTAGCTTCTGGTGGCTCCCAGAAGTCCTTGGTGTTCCCTGGCTTGTGACAACATAACTCCAATTGTCTGCCTCTTCTCATGATCATCTTCCCTCTACATGCATCTGTGTCCAAATTTCCCTCCTCTTACAAGGACATCAGTTATTGGATTAGGACCCATCCTAATCCAGTATGACCTCATTAAATTTGATTACACCTGCAAAAATCCTATTTCCAAAAAAGGTCATATTCACAGTTTACAGTGGACATGAATTTGGTGGGGAGGAGATGCTATTCAACTCGTTACAAATGTGAATAACAATTAAAACAGTATTAACAGCCTTTTGTATTATCTTCTACTTCTTATAATTAATGTTCATTTTACTCTTAAGGTTCTATTGCCTTTTACTTTTATTCTCTTTTTGAAATTGTTCTTGAACTTTCTGAATGATTTACAGATCTGCAGGCTACATTATCATTTGTGATTCAAGTTGTATAGTATTTCCTTTTTTGTTATTGTTTCCTGAGATGATACTCTTTATTCGAACTTAAAGTTCACATTGCCAATTTGTTGGACTCAAATGTTTATAACAGTTTTTCCTGTAAAATTAGTGAGGGTAGTTTGACATATTACAGACACTGGCCACTTTGAGAGTACTATAAATTTTTGTCTGACTAGGACCATAGAATTTTTTTAATAGCTTTTCCTTTTAGATAATTTAATTTTTTTATTTTTCCTGCCATCAGTGCCATTCTCTACTCTTTTTAAATATGAATCAGATATTAGCTATATCCCCATTGGGACTCTTATTCTAATCAACCAAAGGACTAGGGCAAAATTTTGAGACAACACTCTCCACCCAGCTTGTCTCCTCTCTCTCTGCTAACCTAAAAATAGAACAAACCCAAATGCGGCACAAACTCTAAATGTCAAACCCTGAGGCTGACTACCATCATAGGCAACACACACTCAGTACCTGCCCTCCACATTCTGAGTGCCTTTCTAGTAATATTTTGCAATCTGTTCCTTCTACTTATTAAACTTCCATGAGCAAAATAATAATAATAATTTAGAAATATAAAATATTAAAAGTGAAATACCCTGCCACTATTCAGTCGGAGAGAAAACAATTGTTTAGTGTGTAGCCTTTCAAACCTTTTTTCTATGCCTATAGTATATATGTGTGTTTGAGTGTCTGTGTATGTTTTTATTTGTATACATGCATAATTTTCTGGGTTGATTTCTGGTGGGTGTTTTTCTACAAGAAAACTAAATCACACCATAGATATTGTTTTTCAGTTTGCTTTTATAACCTAAAATATATGGAAATTATTTTGTACAGGCAGTAGTCATAGTTTTACCTCATCTGTTCAAGACAATTTTCCAGTACATAATTATATCACAATGTATTCCACTATTTTCTGTATGTGGACATTTACAGTGTTTCTAATTTGAGGGCTCACAACAGTGTTAAAATAAACATTACTGTTTTCTGAAATCAATATTTGGTAGAATTGACTCACAGAAATAAGAACACTGGCAAGTATATGTAGTTTTTGTTATATAGTCAAATATCAAAATTTATACTAAAGATGGTATCAATCTTTTTACTTCTGGGTTTTTTTGTTGTTTATTTTTTATGGAGGACAATATAAGAAACAACAATGGTCCATTTTTTACTTACTTTTTAAAAATTATTGGTAAAATTGCACATCTTTTATGTATTTACTCTCTATTTTTATTTCTCCAATTATTTTGCTCATTTCCCTTTTCCACTTTTCTGTTAGATTGATTATCTCATTGATTTAGAAGAGTTCTCTATATTATGACTACTGTATTTTATTTTAATGCAAATACATTCTTCCAGGCTACCTTTTGTCTTACACCTTTGTTTATAACATATATTTCTATAAAGAGATTTTAAGCTTTGTTACAATCAAATCTGGCCATCTTTTACTTTGTGGTTTCCAGTTTTCATTCCAGATTTGGAAAAGTCTTATTCATCAAGGACTTTACAAGAATTATTAAGAATCAAAAATTTTTTTGCACGTAACATGAAAAAGTTATCTAATTTAATTAAGGAAAAGCCAATAATATGTAAAAAGTTTATTTGAATCCTTATCCCACTTATTTTTGTTTTTTGTTGCTAAAATATAATTACTCTGCTTATTTTGAAATGCCATCTTCTTGATATACTGTATCTGGTTTCTTGACTCTACTTTCTTTGACAGATTTATCAAATCTTTCTGTTAACACCCTGTATTAATTGTTGTAGCATCAATATTATATTTGGAAATCAACTTCAATGTCTGTTTCCAAATTTTATTCTACAAGCATTTATCTCTGCAAATAAATCTTAAGAGAAACTTTTCAAGTTCCAAGATAAAATTCCACTGGGCTTTTTATTAAAATTGTATTAAATCAGTGAATTAAAAGAAAATTGCCATATATACAATATAGAGTTTTCCTATGCAGAAACATTATTTCTTTTGTCTCTTATTTATTGAGGACTTCCTTTAGTGTTGCCATATTTTCCTCATGAAGTCTCATACATTGTTATAGTTTTGTTGCTATTTTGAATGAGACCTTTTTAAAATTATTTTTTGGTTGGCAACAGTTATTGATTTCTTAAAGTTTTTACCTAGAATTCAGCCACTTTCCTAAACTCCCTATTTAGTTCTTTTCTAGATTTGCTTTTCTAGAATTTTCTAAGCAGACAATATTTTCATCTATAAATTATGATAATTTTATTTCTTTCTACTCATTATTTATATTTCTCAATTTTTTTCCTGATTTTTGCCCAGCTAGGACTTCTAGAACAATGTTAGACAAGTGTTAATATCACCTGTAAAATCTGAACCCTGCTCTGGAAGGATTCTTTGGTCTACTTTTCCCTCACTCGGCCTAAGTTGGGCACCCTTATTCCATATTCTCATAATACCCCAGCCTGAGTCTATTGCAGCATCTATCACATGGACATACGATTGTTTATGAGCTTGAACATTTTTGTATTCTGTGGGCTCTTAAGCTATTCGAGCTTCTTCATTCCATTACTACAGACCTACCAGCTAACCCACTCCTTAGCACATAATAATGGTTCAATTAGTCTGTTCTCCTAGCTTCTAATCTCTATTTTAGTCCTCCCTCCAAACTCCTAAAAAAGGTAGAAAATTCTGTTGATTTTACTCAGTCTGTCAGCTTCCTCCTTGTGTCTCTAACCCTATTACTACTTCTTTAGTTTAAGCTGCCATTTTCTCTTACCCAGAGAAATGTTTCTGTAACTTAAATAATATACAAGTCCCCTTTAAAGGAAAAAAAAATCTCTATAAACCTCACTGTCAAATCAAATTGTTATGATTTTGCTTAAAGATGTGCAAATAAAATTTGGTATAAACTCCTCACACTTATAGTTCTTATGCAAATCTAAACCAAAACCAAATTCTTACACTAAATACTTTTAAAACCAGCATAATTAAAATTATTAAATTAGCTTAAAGTGACAGATAGAACTGTTTTGCTGAAACTAACTTACCAATTTTGGATTAATAGTATAAAGTTGTATGCTCAGATGGCTATTTCTATGTGATCTGTCTCTATGTTGTCCCTCCAATTTTTTAATTGTGGTAAAATGCACATAAAGTTTGCTGTATTAACCATTTTCAAGTGTACAGTTAGTGGTATTAAGTATATTCATATTGCTGTACCACCATCACCACCATTTATCTCCAGAATTCTTTTCATCTTACAAAACTGAACCTCTATACCCATTAAACAATAACTCTCCATTCATTCCTCCTCTGAGCCCCTGGAAACCACCATTGTACTTTTTGTCTTTATATTTTGACTACTCTAAGTACTTCATATAACTGGAATCATACAGTATTTGGTTTTTGGTGATTGGTTTATTTCTCTTAGAATAATGTCCTCAAGGTTCCATGTTGTAACATATGTGAGAATTTCTTTCCTTTTTAAGGCTGAAATAATATTCCATTGTATGCATCTACCACATTTTGCTTATCCATTCATCTGTTGATGGACACTTGGATTGCTCTGACATTTTACCTATTGTAATAATGCTACTATTAATATGGGTGTACAAATATCCCTTAGAGACACTATTTTCAATTATTTTTGAGTATATACCTAGAAGTGGAATTGCTGGATCATTTAGTAATTCTATTTTTTAATTTTTTGAGGAACTGCCATACTGTTTTACATGGTAGCTGTACCACTTCATAATCCCTCCAATAGTGCACACAGGTTCCAGTTTCTCCACAGCCTCACCAGCATTTGTTGTTTTCTGTTTTGATAGTAGTCATCCTAATGGGTGTGAGGTAGTCTTTTATTATATTTTTTATTTTCATTTGTCTAATGATAAGTGATGATGAGCATTTTTTCATGTGCTTTTTGCCTGTTTTTATATCTTCTCTAGAGAAATGTCTATTCCAGTCCTTTGCCCATTTTTTAATCAGGTTGTTTGTGGGGTTTTTTTGTTGTTGTTGTCATCTCTGTGTTTTTACCTTGATAACTCTCAAATCGAGACTGTTTGAATAACAATGATTCACAAAATGATTTTAATAACTCGAGACTGTGTGCCATTTCAGAAAAATCGGACTTCACACTTAGCCAAACTATGGCACTATGCAATTCTCAAATGCCAATTTTAATGAGCTATCATTTAATAACTCAGTAAAGCTTGCTTATTCATTTGCAGGTAAGGTTAGCATGGGGGAACTATCAAAATCTGCATTATGTGGATGTATAAAATGAGGTGCAGAAAAATTCCTCATCACATTTGCTTTTATATTAACTACTTATCAGTGATGCAAGTTGGTACATATAATGACATAATTATACTGTTGAAGCTCTAGTAAAGGTTCTTTGAAGATAGACATGCCTACACTGCTGGGTATTATCTAATATTTCTCTTTTATACTAACACACTCTGTAGCAGTTTGTTTATACAATGCCCCATATCAAAGACAAAACTTAGTCACATTTTTTTAAGCACTAAGGTAGAGTTGTACGTTTTTTTCTTGTAGAAAGCATAATGTAAGGTAGTTCAGCTTTCAAATTAACTAGCTCTCAGAGTAAAGAAGGCTGTATTTATAATTCATCTTATTAAATGACAGTCAAATTTTCTGATTGAATAATGTCGCAATCAAATTCGATTTTAAAAAGAAACAGAAGTTCCTGTCTTTGAAAACAAAAATATTTTCTGAGGATGGAAACTTTTTAGGATGGCCCTTTACTCGATTTATCACTCAGAAAGCAAGGCTTTTAAAACTATAAATCTTTTCTTAATTATTAAGATCAATTTCAAATGCCACCCTTATATGAAATCTCCTTACCACAGATAGTCATTCGTTAAACCCTATAGAACTTGGTTCCTATCTCAATTACTACACTTAGAGCTAAAAAAATTTTATTTTGTTTTTTCATATGTGTTTCTCACCTAATCATCTGTGAGGTCTTAGAATGAAGAGATAGTATCTATGTATAACCAGGACAAGCTCAGAATCTTGCACATAATAGATACTTAGTAAATGTTTAATGAATGGATGAATAAAAATAAAAGTGAAGGCCCCTTCCCCTTTGCCAAAAGTTGCTGTCATCGAACAATGGACTTGCTGTCTAATGCACATAGAAGCCAATACTGTGGCACCAGATTTTGATGGGGGGGGAAGCTTTACCGCAAGGTTGACAGGCATGGAGACAGGAAATAACACTCAAATCTGTCTCCTCTAGCTGAGATCTGGGGGCAGGATTTTTTGTTTCTTTATTTTATTTATTTTTCTTAGAGAGACAGGTATCACTCTGTCACACAGACTGGTACAATGGACCGATCATGGCTCACTGCAGCCTTGAGCTCCTGGGCTCAAGCAATCCTACCTCCTGAGCCTCCCAAATAGCTGTGATTATGGTCACATGCCACCACACCCGGCTGGCAGCAAGTTTCATAGGCAGAGAGTAATTATGAGGGAGATAGGAAAATGCAACAAGGTGTGATCGGATTGGGCTATGCAGAGAGGCGGTGCTAGGTCCTTGGCTTTTAAGTTTGTACTGCAACAAAACAGGGCACCCCTTGCTTCTTAATTTAGTCCTCATTCCTCATCCAGGTACTTAAGTGCCTTATGCACTTGACTTTTTCATTCCAGCCGGCTCCAGGGTCACTAATCTGGCATACTTGGTTCATGTGGGCATGTTCAGGATATGTGCCTTGAAACCTGGGCAGTCCATTGATTTTACATTGCCACTACCAAAATAATGCTCTGGTGCAGTAATGAACCTCTGTTTCTCCTACTTTAGCCAATATTACACATGTGGAGTCAATAAAGTTCTTTGCCTTAGCAGAAGGTTAAATTTTACCATGTGAATTTTTAAAGTTTCCAGCCTTCTGAGAGTGCAAGGCCCTAAAGTTAGATTCCTAGGTCTCCTTAAACTTCTCTAAATAAAAGAGAATCCAAACTGTTCTCCAATAGTGGAAACCTGGGCTTCCTCTAGCTGCTGTTGGGTCCAGATTGAAAACGCCCATGCCAAATAGGGTAACCCTGCGGTCCCCAACCCCCAAGCTGCGGACTGGTACCAGTCTGTGGCCTGTTAGAAACCCAATACACAGCAGGAGGTAAGCAGCAGGCAAGCCAGTGAGGCTTCATCTGTATTTACAGCTGCTCCCTATCGCTGGCATCACCACATAAGCTCTGCCTCCTGTCAGATCAGCAGCGGCATGAGATTCTCATAGGAACGTGAACCCTACTGTAAACTGTGCATGGGAGGGATCTAGGTGGCGCACTCCTTATGAGAATCTAATGCCTGATGATCTGAGGTGGAGCTGTAGCAGTGATGCTAGCACTGGGGAGCAGCTGCAAATACAGATTATCATTAGCAGAAAGGTTTGACTGCACAATAACTATAATGTGCTTGAATCATTCCAAAACCATCTCCCCACCCCCATCCGTGGAAAAATTCTCTTCCATGAAACCAGTCCCTGGTGCCAAAAAGGTTCAGGACTGTTGGGGTAACCAAACTCCCTCCCCTGAATTCTACTGGTTTGCCTGGGACTGATGGGTTTCCTGCAGTGAAGAAATTTCAGTGCTAAAAGTAGGACAACTCCACTAAATTGGCAAAAAAACATGATCCCCCATGCCAATTCCCCAGGTGGACAGACACATTTATACCAATCCAATTAGTAACTCCAGGCTTTAAAGGTAGTAGGCCCATATATAAAAAGTGTCTGTTAACCTCCACCTTATTTTCTGGATGACAACATTTCTTTAGTTAGAGCAATGGGTCTCAGACTTTACTATGCAAGAGAATCACCTAAGGGCTTGTTAAAATACACATTGCTGGACCCTGTACCCAGAGTTTCTAATTCAGCAGGTCTGGGGTAGGGTTCAAAAACCTAAATTTCTGGAAAGTTACCAGGTGATGCTGATGATGCTGGCTTAGAGACTCAGTTCAGAAAATCACTGCTCTAGAAGTTTGGCATATTACTATCTTCTGAGACTAACATGTAATCAAAAAAAGGATCATTTGAAAGTATGAAGGCATGAATCAGCAGTAAGAAGCACAAACTTTTTATAAGAATCAATCTTATTTTTTTCTTATATATACATATACGTATACATATATAAGCGTAATAGAAAAGGTTTAAACCTCAGGCAAATTTTTGCAGAGAGGTAGAGGAGTTCTTTACTATTGAGTTTACTGTAATGACTGATTTCTCTGTGGAAAAGCACACTGTAGCACAGTTCTGATGACATTTAATTTGTCTTGTGTATGCTCACACCTAACATTTCAAATATCCTTTGAACTTAATTTGAGGCAGTTTCAAAATTATCATTCCCTCTGGCATACTAAACGGGAAAAAAAAGTACATGATGATAACACCAGTCTGCATTTCTTTCAATCTATGTAAACTTTTTAATATAACTGAATATGTAACAAAAATATAAAAGCAATATCAGATTGTAAATATGCATTTAATTTTATGTCCAAATTCTGTCCTTGGAAACACCCATTATAGCTTCCCATCAGTACAACAATTTTCCCTTCAACTGTGGAAATATGGCCTTCACCTTCAAAGAAAGGTTCCTGACTGCCCTCATTTAGATGTCTGGTCTGACCTAGGAGAAACTGAGCTATGGCACTTTGGTGCCAGAATTTAAATCCCATATCTGTAAAAGGTTTCTAGAGAAATGGATCTGAAATAGAAAAACTTTACCTTTCTGATGAATAAAATGAATTTCTAAATGTCTCAGTCTCAGAAATGGGTTTCCAATAATAACAATTTTGTTTCTGTCCCCAGCGTTCCGGTGGTGCCCTTGCCATTCCCCTGTGTGCATTCCAGGGGACTGTGTCTCTCCATGCACCTACAGGAAAAACCCTATCTCTTTCTACCTACGAGGTAAGCGCAGAAGGGCAAAAAATAACCCCAGCCTCTAAGAAAATAGAAGTCTATCGATCCAAAAGTGTTGGCCATGAACCAAACTCAGAGGATTCTCCCTCCACGTTTGCGGATACCAGTGTGAAAATACACTTGGAGGTTCTTGAAATTTGTGATAATGAAGAGGCCTTGGACACTGTATCGATCATTAGTAACATCAGCCAATCCTCCACACAAGTCAGATCTCCGTCCCTACGCTACTCACGGAAAGAAAACAGATTTGTTTCATGTGATCTAGGAGAAACAGCCTCATACTCCCTCTTTTTACCCACAAGTAATCCTGATGGTGATATCAACATCTCTATTCCAGACACTGTTGAAGCGCACAGGCAGAACAGTAAAAGGCAGCATCAAGAGAGGGAAGGCTACCAAGAGGAAATCCAGTTGTTAAATAAAGCTTACAGGAAAAGAGAGGAAGAAAGCAAGGGGAGTTAGTGATCATTTGGTCTAAAGAAAGAATGGCTCCGCCACTTCACCACTTCAAACTGCAAAGCTAACACCTTTGTTGTGAGACTGATTTCCTTTTATTTGTTGGTTTATGTAAGCTTTACTGATTTAGTTTTTAATTATTTTTCCTGTGAACAGCTGGACTAGTGCAAACACTTAAGTGCATTTGATGTGTTACCTAAAGATCACACACTGTGGTAATTAAAAGATTTTGTTTCTTATCTGATTTCTAAAAAAAATCTTTTCTAAATCAAATCTTGGCCTAGTTTACTAATGTTTGTCAACCTCTGAGTAAACACAAAATTGTATAAACTCAATGAATATACTGTTCCCATGCACATATTTCTACACATATTGCTGGCCTTTACTGCAAGGGGAAAAAGACATTTTAGGAATGGAAGAAATGTAGCAAAAATCCAGGTTGCATTTGAAGAGGCCTGCATAAATGTGGCTGGCAAAGCAAGCTTATTACATTTACTGCTTTAGCTTTATACTGATTTCTAGGGAATATATTCTTCTGTAAAATGCCAAATTAGCTTTCAACTTGGAAACATGAATATCCCTAGTCTATATATAGTTGTTTCCTTCATTTCTATCAAATACAAATTGTTGACTGTTTTTTTTGTTTGTTTGTTTCTCTCTTAAATATAACAGTGTTTTCCTTTCATTCTTTTAATATGTTAAGACTGGCCCATAAAACAACTGTGTTATGTGTTACAGGTAGAAGTAGTCTTTAACTCAAACATTATTAGAAAAAGCTGTAATTGTATACTTCATTGTAGAATTGTTTTATTTATTCGAGTAGAAATTGAGGGAAAATACTGGCAAATTTCGTTCTGAGAAGCATACCCAACTAGGATAATAAGCTTCTGGATAAAGCAAAGGAAAATCCTCCAAATCTAAAACAAAAGTATCTGTTTCTAAAGCTGTGGATTGCACAAACTTTCTTAGCCATTCTTGAAACAGAAAAATTTACTTCAAATATTATATCAAACACAGTTTTTGTTTCAACATGTGTTGTCTCAAACAACTCAACTATTTTATTAAATGATTGTAAAGTATACATTTCAAGATTAATTTTAAAATGCATTATATTGCAAAAATGCAGAAATCACCTTGTCAGAATACTAGTAATGTATATTTCAAAAATTATAAAGTGATTTTTCTTCAAATTACTTTATCTAATCTTTCTGTAAACATATATTAAAGTATTATTTAAATGTTTATTTTCCAAAGTTACTGAATTGACTTTTACATGATCTTAGACTTTGTACACCCCTACCTTACTCATATATCTTATGTATTTATTTACAGATTGAGTGAATTATTTTTTAGAATGATTTATTTTGGTTTCTATTTAATTATATTGAATCAGAATTCTAAATTACTTGACATAGACCCTCATATTGTTTTATCTTCAGATTTTTTTTTTTTTGCCACAAAGACAAGTCAATGTCAAAATTATTATCTCAGTGGACTTTCTCCATCTCTCATTTAACTTTTCAATATTTTATTATCTAAATTTAGGAAGCAAGTATAATGCCATCATAATGTTTGTAAAGCAAGCCTTAAATAATGCATAACATATAGATTCAAATTCAAGTGTATTACAATATATTTTATTTTAAAAGACGTTGTGGCTGGGCTCAGTGGCTCACACCTATAATTCTAGCACTTTGGGAGGCTGAGGTGGGAGGATAACTTGAGACCAGGACTTCAAGACCAACCTGGACAATGTAGCAAGACCCCATCTCTAAAAAAGATAAATAATAAAAGACTTTGTATCACCAACATTAATGGTTAGTTTAACACAATGACAAATGGGCAGATCAATCTAATGTTATAAATCAATAGCATTAAATGTCTTTATAAAATAAAAATTGAACTGAACATTCTAATAATGCTTTGTAAAAGATAAGCTTTAATATCTTAAATTTAGATGTATAATTTTCTGAAAGAGAAAGGTGATATTGCAGCTCTAAATGCAATTTCCAATGACAAAGAAATTAGAAACAGGATCATAATAAACCTGAAGAAAATAAAGATTTGAATGCAAATAAATTCTTTATATGGCATTTTGAATGGGAAGGAGAAGATAATGGAAATCAAAAGTTTAAAGAGCATAAGAATTGGATTGGAAGACAGTAATACACATTTTTCCTCCTGTCTTTCATTTTATTTTCAATGGACATGAGACTAGGCTGAAAAACTGCAAAAAAATTAGGATATTTCCATTTAGTTGCCCATGGGTGTTCAATTAACTATACAATGAATGCACTTAAAAATTCTGCTGCATTAAAACAATAGCAGGATTATTTAGCCCAAAGACATAGTTTGAGCGGCTCATCAGCATATTACTAACCTGTAATGCTTCAAACTCCAAACCAACAGTATCCTAATCTACAAGAAAAATCTGCTAGGGCTGTGCCTAAACATGAATGGCTCCTCCAAATTCTTGGTTAAGAGAGGGGAAGGTTAAGCTGAAGTAAACTGAAGTTTACTTCAGTCTACTTCTCCTTTAGAGTGATTCTGATTGTGAAAGTATGTTTCTGGTAACAGAAGTACCTTTATAGATACCTTGTGCTATATCCAGATATCTTAGCCTTGTATAGTTATATTGTTCTTGTTATTAATAAATACTATGTTTTGTATCACTTATCACTTTTTTCCTATAAATTGATTTAACTGAAGACAGAAGCTACTTGTTACTTGATAAAAATATCACCATCTGGTGGTGACTACTACAAACTGCAAACACATAATCCTTAAAACTCTCTTAATAACTTAAACACATAAGATAAAAGCCCTAAGATTTCTGAGAGTTGTGACTGACAGAGGCAACTTATTTTGAAGACAACAAACATCACAGTGTTACTTAGAGTATAATAAAAATAGACTTTGATATGCATTACTTGGAAGTTTTTCTTGATACGGTTCTATAGTATTGGATTTCAGAAATAGATTTCCTTTTAATTTCTTACTTTTTAGCTACTTTCATTTATATCTTCATTCTAATATTTAATAAATGACTGCTGCAGAAATTATTCTAGGTACTTGGGATTATAACTATGAACAAAAACAAAACAAATTATAAATACATATTATGAGTTTGAGAGAGCTGTAAAGTTAGAGAACACAGTCCACACAAGATTGCCTTCACTCCTGACACCAATTGCAAGTTCAGGGGGTTACCTGTTAGTAACAGGTAACAAGGGGTTATGTGTTACACGGTTAGTTTCAGTAATTCACAAGATGGACTCACAGAACTCATGAAAAGCTATATTGTCATGGTTATGGTTTATTCCAGGGAAAGGACATAGATGAAAATCAGCCCAGGAAAGAGCTCATAAAGCAAAGTGCAGGAAAAGTTCTAAATGTGGAATTTCTATTGTACTGTCCCATGGAGTCATGAACAGCATTACTTTCTTGGCATTACTGTGTGACAACATGCACAGAGTATTGCCAACCAAGAAGCTCATCTGAACCTTGGGGTCCAGAGGCTTTACTGGGGCTCCATCATGGCAGGAGCAGGAGTAAGCATGATTGACTGCTCATATGATTGATCTCAGTTTCTAGCTCCACAGGAGGTTAACCTGATATAAAATGATCCAAAGCCCCCATCCAAAATCACATTGTTACATCTGGCTGGTCCAAAGCCCCCAGACAAACAAAGACACTATTATCAGGAATGAGATTCCAAGGGCTTAGAGATTACCTTCCCAGAATCTAAAAACAAAGGCCAAACTTCTCTTTGGATAGGTTAAATTCTTTACTACATGTTTACATATATGCGGTAGTGCTAAGTATGTGTGTATATATACACACATACATATACATGTGTATATGTATACACAATATATATGGTGGTACTAAGTGTATTGACAGAAAATAAGGAACAGAGGTAATAAGTTTTAAGGAGTAAAATTAGAAGAAAGGGACAAAGGTGGAAAGAGTGCTTTTTCCTATAATTCAGTTAAGACTCATTGATAAGGTAACATTTCATCAGAGACTCAAAGTGGGGAAACATGCTATTTGATTAGGGAAATCACAGTCCCAGCAAAAGGAACAGAAGAATCCAGAAGTAGGAGTTTGCCTTTTGTATTTTGTGAAACCATCAAGGTCAGTGTGAATGCAGAGGAGTGAGAGAGAGAGAAAGTGTGGTTGGAGATAAAAACAGATAAGGGAAGGGAAAGAAAGGTCATTATTGCCTTGTAGACCAGGTATGAACTTCATGTCCTATTCTAAATGAAGTGAAAAGTCATTGGTGGGTTCTGACCAAAGGGGTGACATGATCTGATTTCAAAAATCACTGTCTGTTGTGAGGGGGCAGAATATATAGATACAAAGATGATCAGAACAACTCCAGTTAGGAGGCTATTTGAATAGTCTGGGTTAGAGATGACATTGGTTAGGATTAGGGTGATAGTAGTAGAGATGGTGACAGAATTATATTCTGATTCAATAAATAAATAGGATTTCCTTAGTAACATTAAATAAATTGCACATTTCTTAAATGCCTATCTATGAAGCCTGTAGCTTGAGGGAAAAAAATTACCTCTGACATCTATTTTATGTCAATAGTGTACTATCTCAATGTCTCTTCAGCCCTCCATGTATCACAGGGCTGAAAACTGTATTTTCCAGTCTCTTGTCAGCAAGGTTCAGGCTTAGCATCTAACAACGAGAGGCATTTGCGCAAGATTTAGAAGGCAGAGTTGAAGAGAAGCAGCAGCAGTTAAATGAATGTTCCTTGTCAGCGGGGCCTTTCTGCTCGAAGACATGGTTCGGAGGCCTAAGTCCCTTCTATCTTATAGTTCCACATTTTTAATGTATGGTTCTTATGATCATTATGCTCATCTGCATCAGCTGGCAGATGGGAAAAGAACGTGAGGGATTCTGCACTGGAGTTTCTAGTGAGACTGGCCTGGAAGAACTGCACTTCAATCACTGCAGCTTCTGCTACATTAGATAGAATTCAGCACACAGCTACACCAATTCCAAAGAAGGCTGTGAAATATATCTAGCCATGTGTAGAGGAAGAAGAACCCATAATATGGTGACTAGCTATGTTTCAGGAAAATCCTGAGACAGTATGGAAAAACTTCCCCCCAAAGTGAAAGGGAGCTGAGAAAATAAAGAATGACTCAAACAAGTCCAGCTTGGCGAGTTAGATGAGTTTATTAGAGGTTACTTACAAGGGCTCTTACTTCTGGGTGGCACAAGAATTTCTTCCATAGGAACTTTCTCGCATGCATCTGCCCATCCTGTGGTGTTGCCTAAAATCCCTTCCCAATGAGTGATATAGAGCTTATATATTGTATCATTGCTTGTTCATAGTGAAACAAATCAAACATACCATCATCATGAGCCATGATACAACCCATGTTATGTTAATGATATTACAATTTTTCACTAGGCAGGGATTTTGGTATTACAATTAGCTAAAGGGCACTATAGGACAACCAAAGCAGTTTTAAAGCAGTCAGGGTTGGGTCAGGTGCCACGGCTCACACCTGTAATTCTAGCAATCTGGGAGGCCGAGGCAGGAGGATCACTTGAAGTTAGGAGTTCAAGACCAGACTGAGCAAGAGTGAGACCCCATCGAAAATATGCCAGGTGAGGGGGTGTGCACCTGTAGTCCCAGCTACTTGGGAGGCTAAGGCAGGAGGATCTCTTGAGTCCAGGAATTAAAGGTTGCATGAGCTAGGATGACACCACTGCACTCTAGCCAGGGTGACAAAGCGAGACTTTGTCTCAAAAGAAAAGCAGTCAGGGTTGGTTTTAGCTGACTCTTTCAGGGCAAGAAAGTACTGAGGCACCTAAGAAAGTGCTGGACACTTTTCCCCAGGCCCAGTAGTTATCTTGGCACCTGCCTACTCTACTTTGTAACAGTTTTGCTGAGCACTCCAGGCTAGCACCATGTTTCTGTTGTGTGGTGGAGAACCTGCATTTTCCCCTCAAGCTAGCTAGCTAGTTTCTGTCTCATGCCCTATAATCCCAACTAGACAATCACATACCATACCAGAGTAGAATGTAAATGGTGGTCACTGTCCAGTCTTACAAAATGCAGAGGCAGCGGTGCTGCACACAATAATATAACAATGATATATATTTTCCTAACTTTGAGTTTTTTGGTCTTAACTCTGAATTTGTGACCTCAAGACTTTAGCCCAGACTATGATGCTCCAAACATAGGTCAGCTTGTTTATAACAATCTCTTTTATAGCTCAGGATACAAAGAAGATCATATCTACATGTGTTTCCTACAGTCATGGGTCCTAATTTCAAATACATAAAGAATACACATGCACAAACATTCACATAAACATAGAAAAACATATTCCTCCCGAGAATAAGCAGTAATTTGCTGGAACTGAGCATTCAAAAATCCAAATATAAAATGACTTTGAAGACAATATTTTGCAATATTATGTAGAGCAATTTAGAGTCTTGGAGGCACATTGTCTTGAAACCCTTTGTTACAGGGGAGGATCTTTGCTTTACCTTTACATACCCAGAGTCCTACTGGGTAATTTTTCCAGAAAAAAAGGAAAAAAAAATAAGACTCAGAAGTAAATTTTACTCTCTACCACTTAGTAGAAATTCAACTCCCCAAAACTTTGAAATCTCAAGGTCAAAAAACATAAGGATATAGATGAAATCACGATTACTCAGAGTAGTAAAGCTACAGATTTATGGGCCAACTGAAGCCTTAAGACCTTATGTTTTCATGACCTTTTTAAATTTACAAAAAGTTTACAAATTAAAAAATTTTTTCCTAGCACTCTTTTATGATATTTTCTCCTAATATTTAAGAATGCATGCTTAAAGTGGGTGAGGAAAATCCACCAATTTAACGAGATTATGTAGTTTTCAAAGGAAAATGCATTATGGAAAATATGGAAGACTCTCAAAAAGGTCTTTAATATGGATCCTGAAACCCTATGATCTTACCAAATAACATTTTTTCCCCCTTTTCACAGGAAACAGATGGAATCAGCAGACATGGCAATTGTTCATACAAATGACTGGTTCACCTAGGATGGTCCCGTTTTACAATTGTTTTCCCAGCATAATAATTAATGGTGTCCTCTTTCACACTTAAAAGTGTCCTAGTTTAGACAATAAATTGCCACCTGATCTATAGTTCTTAAGCAAGTTATACCAAATCTACATGCTCTTTCCACCAAAATATAGGATACCTACTATAACTGAAAAGGAGACTATGTAATGTCTGCAAATTTCCTGCTAAAAGTCACTCTTGTTTGCTTTTTATGATTAGAGAATAAACAGAAATTTCCTTTTCAATAAGAAAGGTGAAATAAGAAAATTATGATTGAGTATATCATCAAAGATCCACCCTACAAGAAGGTAATAAGAGGAGGACAGGCCTGTCATCTTTCAGAAACTTGTCCTTAAGATGAGAACACCCCCACTCCCACCCCTTACCTGCAAAATGCCCTGAGTCCACAGAGTAAGCAACGCCATCCAGAGCCATTGAATGTTCGGTCAATTAGATTCAAACAGGAGGCTGGAAGAAGATAATATCTGGTATGATAAGGAATAAAGGGACAGGGAAATCCTCTGACTGATCTCTGCCTCTTAGAGGCATGATATTTGCAACTTGTGCCAACCAAGAGCATCAAAATATGTTAACTTTTCTCCTGCAGATCCATCTACTCTTCTCCACCTTACTTTCTTCTTCAAGAGACTGATCTGTACCAACGGCATCAATACACTTCACATGCCCTCTGCTTCCCTTTGGGTTTAGCCAACAGGGACTTCCAACAAGAGATGACAGAGGAGGAGAGTGAGGTCAGGGTACTTATTTCTCTAACTCTTTCTCTGCAAGATCACCTTGAAGTGGATCTGCCCTTTTACCAAAGGTCACTGCCCCTTTAGGCAGCTGACTGTATTCAGCTCTTTCAGGATGCCAGTATCTGCTTTCTCTCTTCATCCAATTGTGCCTAGAAATGGTAACATCTCTGTTGCTACTAATTCCAGGTTATAGAAATGTCTTATGGTCTCTTTACACTTGCACCTGAATAAATAGTTTTTATATGCATATATATAAACCCTCCTTGAATTATCCTCACATGAGTTTGCCATCCATTTTCTACAGGAACTCAAACTGAAATAACCACAAGCTATAACCTCTCCTAGTGTGTAACTGTCTTGGGTGTACAGTGAGAAGAGCACTGGATGGATGTTCAGAAAGACTGGGGATAAAGTAAGCCCAGATGGATTATTATTTAGATTATCTCTAAAATCCTTTTAGCCATAGCATTACATATATGACTCCAAGATAAAAAATGAAATTTATAGATCTTTAGCTCCTCCTGTGTTATACAGAAACCATACCATGATGATGATATGATGGTCTTCCATATTCAAGAAGAATACATTTTATGGATTTGGGTAGAACAAAGGTTTGGTATTCTTGGATCAAGAGACCTCACCAATTTTAGGATGAAGACCAGGAGAAAATCCCGATTTGTCTAAAATATTCTCCAAAGATAAGTGAAGCAAAAGAAGCTGGTGGCAGTAACAGATAAAATTGGCAAAAAGGAGGACAGATTAACTTGAGATAATGAAAAAGTAAAATCTCCTAGAATTCTAGGGGAATACGAGGCTTCAGTCAGTAATTTTTCTCTTTAGCACAAACACTGGATATACTAAAATCTATAACCAGAGATTTTTAAAAATATATTTCAAAACATGGTCTGCTTTCAGAGCTCTAAGCCAGAGATGTGGCAAAAGCTGAGGTGGAGGAAGAAGATTGTGATCCAACCATATTTCCCTCTCCTCTGCCCCATCCTCACTACCTTCACATGATTTCCTATAACAATGAGGCTTTTCTGTTCTCCTTTCTATGTGCCAGGATTTCCATTTCCTCACATCGTCTTTCCAGGGCAGACTTCACTATCCTTCCTCTTTGTAGTTACAATTGTGAAATGTCCACTGAGGAATATGACTTATAAGGGAGAGGACTGAAAATGTCCATTTAGGATTTTTAAAATATCTCTGATAACTAGATAAACGAGGTTTCAATAATTGAAAATGGAAGCTTTATAAATCAACGACACATGAAGAATGTTTATAGATGTCTAGGGTTTTGTTTTTTTTTCCCCTAATTTCCTTAAGACTGCCGTATTTTTCATGAACTAAGAGAGGGTTCATTCTTTTTAGTCTTTCCATTTCTTGAGATTTTGGCCTAAGTCTAGTAAAATACAGATAAAATCGTGCCCTCTTATAGTGCCTTGCACATAATAAGCACTCAATAAATGCTACTTATGGTATTACCACCCCTTTTCCTACTTCTAGTTGTCACATGGACAGCAGTGGGAGTATCTGTGATAAGAAAGTTATAAAACTGTCAAAATGGTGGCCGCAACCTGGTTTTAGAGAGGGTCTGAGTTAGCACTAATGCAGATGCTATCTTCAAAGAGGAGCACAATACCTCCCCTCCCACATGCTCTTCTTTTAACGTGACTTTGGCTCTATTCCCATAAGTTGGTGTGGTCCTAACTGCCCTTAAACCTGGGTGGGCATATGTAACTGTCCCACCTAGTAAAGTATAGTGGAAGCAATGCTATGTGACATCTGAAGCTAGTTAATAAAGGTGTCAAATGTCACCTATTTCCAAAGAGAAAAGACAGACTTAACCACATACATAAGGAAGTTCACAGAAAAATGAGACTCAAGGAGGCAGTTAGAGTTTGGAGATTATATACTACCTTAATAGGGGAAGGGGAGGGGAAGAAGAGCACTTATGGGAAAACAAATGACTTTTAGGAAAGATAAATGGGACCTTAAAACAGATGCAAGATATGATAGTTTCGTGGCAATGTCTGTTTAGGTATGTTGGGGACTTCTAGTTTCCAGTGATGAGTCAGTCTTCCCTGTTCCCACCCAAGAAGGAGATTTAGGACAATTGAGCTCTTTTGAGTTTCTTTAGGTGGCTATCTGCTTTCGGGCAGGTAAGAGATTTCAGAAACTCAAATGCCTTCTGCTCAAAATAATTTTTAGGCCACAATGGTGTATTTTGGACCCTTTCATAGCATACAGCATTTCTCTTCCTTAATTCACTATATAATGATGGCTTTTGTCTTCCCCCCAACACTGTAAGCAAATGAAAGCTAATGCCCTACTTGCTTGGTTCAATGAGTATTTCCCAGCACTTTTAAATCAATTAAATGTATAAATGAAGTGGATCTCCACTGGTGAACATCCAAGTCTGTGTGGCCCTATAACTTCACTATTCAAGAAGAGCTTGCACAAAAACACTAAGTGGTCTGGTTAATAAACAGTATATGGCTTCAAATGAACATATGAATCTTCAATTGCTGTTTATTTACACATGTTGCCTAAGTGCTCTGCACTGAATTTGGTTTAGACATGTTTATCTAATGGGATATAGGTAGTAAATAATGACAATCCTTTAAAGGAGGCAGGGGCACTTTTATACTTATTATTATTATTTGAAAGATGTCAGGCTGCTTTCAAGACATATGAGGAACTTACTTCTTTGAGACTTTTAGGAGAGAGGGCATCGATCCATGGGTTCTTTTGTTTCAATCAATGCTTACTATCCAGGGCCTAATTGATAGCATACTCAGGATGCCTTCACTCGGTAAACGACGAGTAATAAAGTAAAACCCAAAAGTCATTTCCTCACTTGCTAGGCCTGGGAAAAGAAAACTTGCGAGCCTCCCGCTCGCTCTCCCTCCAGACCCACAAAGGTAGACAACCCAGTTGTCCTCACGCAGAAAAATTACCCCGGGTCACTCTCCAGACCACCACTGCCGTCCGCTCGTGACGTCACCGGAAACGGCTGCTTGTGATGCTAAACGGCCCTCCCTCTCGCGCTGGGCGCCGGAAGCAAAACGGAAGTGGACGTGCACTCGCTTCCGGACCCGGGCGCCATTTCTGGCGGTTGAGGTTTCTCACGGGTTGTATTCTGCTAGGACAATGAGTTTTGCCTACCATCCGAACTGGGACCGCGATGGGGGGCCCCGCAGCTCCAGTGGGGACTATGGAGGGGGTCATCGAGGGAGCCACGGAGGGAGCCGAGGCTCCGGAGGCGGCGGCGGCGGAGGGGGTGGTCGTGGCGGCAGGGGCCGGCATCCCGGGCACCTGAAAGGCCGCGAAATCGGCCTGTGGTACGCGAAAAAACAGGGACAGAAGAACAAGGAAGCGGAAAGACAGGAGGTAATCTGACATTCGATAGTGGAGGGGCTGAGCCGTGACAGGTTTTGTTTACCCTCCCGCGGCCCCTTTTTTCTTGCTTTTGTTTCTTGACTGACACACGTGCTTTGTGAAGTGTAAATGAGGTGCAGCTGGGTTACGCTGAGGTTTCCTGCAGCGTGTGTCATACCACTTACTGTTAGCCATGCGCGTCTGACCCGAGCAGGATTTATGCAGGCAGACTGTATTCTTTGCTTAAAGGACGTGAGAACTATGGACAAAACAAATGTTAAGTCAAGGTTCCAACAGAAATTAACTTTATTGGGGTGTCTTTGTCGTACTTCTGGTCGTCCTTTTCCTTAGAATAATTATTGTCACTTTCATTTAGGTCCTTTGCTTGGTGAAGTCCAAAATAGCGGCTTCCAGCATTAGAGATAGATTGGCGCGGAACGGAAGCAAACACTATTTTGAATGTAGATCGTTCAGAAAAATAGTCCGGCAATAAAATGTTAGTGTTAAAATTATCAGTCACAAACCCAGGTTTTTTGTTTTTATGTTGGGGTGGGGAAATTTCTATTGATTACCACCTTCTCTTTGAGAAGGAAACTTAGGATCCTAGAAGTGGAAGAAACTTCAAGAGATAATTTGGCTTAGTCTCTTCTCTTCAGGGGATTGTCAGTTTGATTGGTATGTTAAAGATTTGTAATAAAGGAAACACGAAGTTCCCTGAGAGGCCTATTCTAGTAAAAAAAATAACTTTTATTATTAAACAGAAACTTTCTTAATATAGGCCTTACAACAGCTTTTTAGTGATTTTATTAAAAGCACTTTTCATATTACAGAGTGTAATTAAATCATCATTTAGGCTACTGTTTTTAAACCATTCCATTTCTTTTAACCATGTTATTTTAATTGATGTGTTTTGGGGGCTTTATCCATTTCTTTTCATAACTTATCAGATTCTTCCCTTTAAAAAACAAACCCATTTCTTTGACAGTCCAGAATTGTTCATTGAGCAACTGGTTTTTGAAAATCAGGGTAGGCACATCTAAACCATCTTGAAATTAGAATGATTGTGTCATAAGTATAAAGAGATGTGCACAGTAACTTTTATTTATCCTCTGTTTCAAACAAGGTTTAATGCGTGTTGTTACAGGGATCTGAAGAAATGTAATATTCAGGGAGCTTATGGCCTACCTGGGAAAATAAGATCTAAACAGATGAAAAGTTATGTAAGTCAGGAAACATTTTCATTATTTCCACTTGATAGGTATTTAGCTAGTTGTGCAGAGGATATCATGAATGGAACCCTTGATTTCTACCCTCATCCTTATATGTCCATTGTAGTCAATGTCATTACCATTTATTCACTTGCCAAGACCAAATGGAATTTATTTTTGATTCTTCCCTTTCATTTCAGCAAATGCATCTACTCTGCCTTCTTAATCTCTCTCAGATTCAACCACTTGCCTCTACAGCAGTTACCATAGATCAAGCTACTGTTTTGTTTTCTGTTCATAGCCTCCTAATTAGTCTTCCAGCTTTCACTCCTGCTCCCCATTAAGTCTGTCCTTAATAGAGCCACCCATGCATGGTGGTCTTTCAGAAGGATCATTTCATTCCTGAGCTCACAACTTGAGATTGAAAATCATGTCATCTCTGTCTCAGTCTAATACATTTCGGTGGCCTCTTAACATATTTTCTGGGAATCTTAGTAATCTGGCTTCAACATAACAGGTTTTCCTCTATGCACTTTCTTCTCTGAGCCCATGTTTCCAGTGTGATGTAATTCTAGCTTTTGTAAACATACTTTATTTTTGCTTTTTATTACAGGGTCATATCATTCTCCTGTCTAAAATGCACGTCTCCATCTTTAAATGTGTGCATTTTTCATTTGGCTCATCCTAACTCTTCCTTTGACTACCTTCAGCCTGATGTGATTACATCCCCATCAGAATTTCCATAGCTTTTACTTTTAAAGTAATCCTCATGTTTACAAATTGAATGCATTCTAATGATGCTGTCATAGTGTTCTCTCTACAAATATTGAGGGCAGTGTTTGAGACTGTATCTTAGGCACTTTGTTAATAATGGTCTCTACCTTACAGAGATTGCCTTGTGTTAGAGGCTGTAGACATTTAGAATACAATGAGAGTATTATGACAAGGAGAATATAGGCTGTCACCTGACTCAAATCAAGGTATTTTAGAAGACTTTCCTTAAGTTGAAAATTTGAAAGATACCAAAGTCTGTGTGTGTGTTTGGGGTTTTGGGGTTTGGAAAGGATCTTTAGGCTGAGGCAGCAGCATATGCCACAACATAGAAGTGAGGAAGACTGCATTCAAGAAACTGAAAGGTAAGAGCGTGGATGTGGAGGGTGGTGAGATGAGGGTAGAGAACTAGACTTCAAAGTTGTTGACCACTTCACACAAAAAGGAATACATTTCAGTTTACAATCTGGTACACATATATGGACAACTAAACCAAAAATTTTGTAAGATAATACTTAATTACCTATGCATTACTCTGGGTTTTGTTGTTGTTTTTGAACTTCTTTCTCCACTCTATTTTTATTAATGCTGTTAATGATTCTTTATTTTAATGTCACAAACAGCAGATTGAAAAGCTCTGGGCTAGAAAAATAAGCAGGGCTTTGAGATTCATTGACTTTTCTCTAAGAACTGTAGTAAGCTATTAAAGCATTTTAAACAAAGAATGAAATGAACTGAATTTTAAATGTTTAAATTCACTCTGGTAGCAGTATAGGGAATGAATTGAAGAGATAGGCTGTTCTGGGGCAAGGAGACCAGTTAAGTAGCCACTGCAGTAATTAAGGTGAGAATTGACAGTTTGAATTAGGACATTTGCAGTGGAAATGCAGGGAAGTGGACAGATTAAAGTGATTTAGGAGGTAAACTAAAAATGATTTGTGATTATCTGGAGGTCTGGGGACAGCAAGTGTTAATGGATGACACTTTTATGCCTTTATAAGGATCAGGCTTGTTGGAGGAAGGCTATAGGCTCAGCCAAGGACACTACGAGTTTGATATTGTCATAGGACTTACAAATGAGGATTTCCAAGAGGTAGAGAGCTGTGTGGATCTGATGCCTAGAGAAATCTAAACTGGAGATGAGCATTTGGCAGTTCATGGGCCATTGAATGATAGTTGGAGTGTGAGAGTAAACAGTGAGAAGAGTGGGCCCATGCCTGAATTCTGTAGACCATTGCTTTTCAAACTTGAAGGTGCATAGGAATCACCTGGCATCTTGTTAAAATATAGGACTGTGGTGGGACCAATTAGATGATGCCATTGCTGCTGGTCTGTAGAATAATCAGGCTGTAAAATGTAGAACACAAAAATTTTAAGGGTCAGGCTGAGGAAGAGGAGGTTCCAAAAGAATCTAGGAAGGAGTAGCCAGAGAAGAGAAAAATAAGGAGGTGAGTGTTGTTTTGGAATCCAAGAATAGTGTTTAAGGGAGAGAACACTTAAACACTCCCTTAAAGTGTTTCTTTAAGGGAGAAAGTAATCAGTGGCAAGCATGCACAGATGCCGTAAAGTAAGGACTGAGACTATCTATTGGATTTACCTACAAGGTCATCAAGGTGACTTTAATGAGAACCCTTTCTGTGGTATTGTGGAGGTAAAAACCAAATTGCAGTAGGGTGGCAAGTGAAGGAGAGATGAAGGAAAGATGCACAGTAGCTCTCTAATGGCTGATCTTACTGCTTTTCTTTCAGGACCCACCCTTTAATTTGAAACAGTTCTCTTTAATTCTTTCTTTCCTCTTGCCTCTTTCCCACCCTCATTAAATACTTATTAAGGGTAAGACTTCCTTATTCCAATTTTTAACTCTTTTTTCATTCATACTCTTTCTTTTGTTCTTTAACATTGTATGTTCTAATTTTCACCATTCCTCAAGTGTTTCCAGTTGCCTGTCAATTCATACGTACATCCTTAAGTCTGGATCTTAAAGAACCTGAAGTTTGTAGACCCATGGACTTTGGAAAATCTGTTTTTCAGCTTACTATATCTGAAAAACAAAAGTCTCCAAAGAATTGGGTTTGACATTTATTCTTGTTTTACCTTGACCTGTAGTTAAATTTCTTAGATGCATATTTAAAGTTTCTAAAAAATTTTCATAGCTCCCCAAAGATCTTATCTTGTGTCAAATCTGTTGTGTTTTTTATTCTCATTCTCTGAAACAACTGCTTCATTTTCCACATTGGATTACCATCTCCATGAGCACTTATCAATTTTATTTATTACTTCTGAGCTCAGTCCTCTTACTTCATGGTTTAGTCTTCTTTTTATTATAAGAACTTTTAAGTACTCATTGCAACCAAAGTATTCCAATTTTCAACTTTTTTTTTTTTTGGCAGACCATTTGGGTTTTAAGAATTTTGAAAATCAAAGATACAGAAAAATTCATAATAATTAATATGTAAGAGTTGGAGTTAGGAGAGCCAAAGTTGTAGGAAGAGACATAAATATACTTTCTTTACAAATCATGTTAGCTAATTTTATGGATATATGGTGGTAAAAGGTCTTGAAGGATATATACAAAAATGTTAATGTTAATTACATCTAGGAAGTAGGGTTGGGCCAGAAGGCCAGTGGGGGTAAGTAACTTTTTTGTATATGTTTATTGAACACATATTACTTTGTCTTTATTTTTTTTAGTAGTTAATAATTTTGCACATGCTTTCTTATATTGAAAAAGATGGTTTTTCCTTTGCACAAAATAGAGAGCTGTAGTACACATGGATGAAAGACGAGAAGAACAAATTGTGCAGCTACTGAATTCTGTCCAGGCTAAGAATGATAAAGATTCAGAAGCACAGATATCTTGGTTTGCTCCTGAGGATCATGGGTAAGACATAAAAAGTGTTCTTTTAAAGGATAGGCAAAGAGTAATACTTCTTTCATAGCATTAGCTAAAAAAGATGATAATAAAAATACATCTTTAGACTTTTCAGTAAGTGAAAGTTAACCTTGAAGTAATTTTTTTCTTAAATAGATCGAAGAGATTTGTAGAAAAATTTTTAAAAAAATGTAGACGGCATATTTTCACAGGAAAGCTAAATGGTATGAATATTAATGTGTCTGGATATGAGATGAGTCATCTTTGTATTTTCAAAATTCTCCTGCTGGAAAGGTCTACAAGAAGTTAAATTGCTGCGTTTTAGGAAGGTTGCAATAACTGTATCATTTATAGCTGTGGTCCCTAACCCCCAGTCCAGGGCCTGGTATTGATCCATGGCCTATTAGGAAATGTGCTGCCCATCACCGCCTGAGCTCAGCACCACCCTCCCCCTGCCCACAACACTCCACGCCACCCAACCCCAATCCGTGGAAAAATTGTCTTCCATGAAACTGGTCCCTGGTGCCAAAAAGTCTGGGGACTACTGATTTAAAGGAAAAATTAGTTGAAGTATTTTAAGAACTGTATAATGTAGCATCCCATTTATAGCTCAGAAAAGGTGGCAGGAAGAAAATGAAGACATTGTGAAATAAAACAAGTCCCAAGAAAATCAGAAAAAACACTGCAATGGACAAGTGACTATTGTGTGGATTTTTAATTTTTTGTTTTAACTACCAAAAGGAATAACTTATCTGGCAACATCTATTTAAAGGGAGGAAAAATTTGAATTCATTATGAGAATCTAAGTCTATTTCATAATTGCTCTACTAAGAGAAAAGAATAAAAGCTTTTGATTTGGGTGATTTTGAAATATTTAAACAGCATATTATTTTGTTCCAGCCCTTGAATGGTTCCTTATCTGACCTTTTTTTAATTTTTATTTTGTCAAAATAGATACGGTACTGAAGTTTCTGCTAAAAACAA